>NC_057810.1:156967724-157111795 GCF_018294505.1 Triticum aestivum
GCGACAACACCGAAGACACAACAGTCAATGCCGGATTCAGTGGATCTAAGTCTGGTCAGCGGAAAAAGCCATTCAAAAGAAACAATCTGAGCCCATCCAGTCTGGACTGCATACTCGATTGCTCGTGTCAAATTCATGGCACCTCCGATAAACCAGCCAACCACACCAACAGAGAATGCTGGGTGTTTAAATAGGCCAGAAAGTTGAATGCCGAACATAAGGAAAAGGGGCCGCACAGTGATGTCGACGAGGGGCCCCGGCTGCTGAACACAGGAGGACAAAAGAAATTTCCTCCCCAAGTGAAAACGGTAAACATGATATACGCCACCCATATTCCCAAGCGGGAGCGGAAGCGCGCACTAAGGGACGTCTACGTGATGGAGCTAGTCGTCCCAAAGTTCAATCCATGGTCTTCTTGTCCGATCACTTTTGATCGCAGGGACCATCCCACTAGTATCCGTCATGGCGGTTCGGCTGCATTGGTCCTCGACCCCATCATTGACGGATTCCACCTGACACGGGTCCTTATGGAGGGTGGCAGCAGCCTGAACCTGCTCTATCAGGATACAATGCGCAAAATGGGCATTGATCCCTCGAGGATCAAACCCACCAAAACCACCTTTAAAGGTGTCATACCAGGTGTAGAGGCCTATTGCAGGGGCTCAATCACACTAGAGGTAGTCTTCGGATCTCCGGACAACTTCCGAAGCGAGGAGTTAATCTTCGATATCGTCCCCTTCCACAGTGGCTATCACGCACTACTTGGACGAACCACATTTGCTAGATTCAATGCGGTACTGCATTATGCCTACCTCAAGCTCAAGATGTCAGGACCTCGCGGGGTTATAACAGTCAATGGAAACACAGGGCGCTCCCTCCGTACAGAGGAGCACACTGCGGCCCTTGCAGCAGAAGTCCAGAGCGGCCTTCTTAGGCAGACCTCTAATTCGGCAATAAAGCCCCCAAACACCACTAAGCGAGTCCGGAGCACTATGCAACAGGATCGACCGGCACGTCCTGAGCTCCCCTAGCAATCCAGCCTCCATCCTAGTCCCACTCAATCGGTTAAATTCGTGCCGCGCGTACATAATTACTCACTAAAAATACCATGGGTATAGGCGGAGGCACAACTACAATACGGCCCATAATGCAGCTCAACCGTCCTAGGACCCGTATACCTTCACACTTTTCTTTCTTTCAGGTCCCTATTTCCCGGAGGCTCTTCGGATAGTCCGATTACCGGACCCAGCACGGGACGGAGACACCATGGAGGCAAGGAGCTTTGTCGTACAAGGGAATCCCCAGGTGGTCTCTGATAACGATCGCTATACCTATTTTACATACCCATACGCAGCTCACTCTTTGTTAGGACATGTCAAATAGTCCTATTTTGCTTATCACACTACTTGTATACATACGCCTAGACATATTATTCAAACAACAATGGAAAACAATGCACAATGTCAGCTTACTCTTGCACTTCTTTATCTTTTTCCTTGACCATTTATGCATTATAAATTGCACACGTACATGTTGGTACGATTCAATTCGCCCAGCTCCCATGTTTGGTACCTTACATTCCGCTATATCGGCTAAGGTAGCGTAGGGAGAACTACTGCGATTGTGTCCCGGTTCTTCCGGACGAGCACCTCAGTAGAGAAAGCCGAAAACTGACTGTCATGATGCGGCGAGAGCTGGTCGCTGTTTGAGAGGTCTCAAATCCTTAAAGATTTTTTCTGCTTCGGGCGAGGAATCGGCCTTGTCCGATTTAGGCGTGTATAGCGCCCCAAGTTCAGCCTTTCGAATACCAGGGGCTACGCCAAAATTTAAAGTTATAGACTTCTATGGCTAAGTGAGAGTGATAAAGCTATATAGTCCGATTGCCTTGTTCATTGCGCTAAACACCTCTTTAAAGGACCAAAAATTTGGATAAAGAGTATTTAGATTTACCCCGAACACCCTGGTACTAGTTGCATGGGGGCAGAAGCCGACGACTGGCCAACTCTCAGATTTTATAAACGGCCGCACAGAAGGTAATATTTTAAATCAACAAGCGTTATATAGCGCACATGTACTCGTTTTCATATTACAGGATCAAATGAGTACATTCATTCAAATATTACATCCTTCGCACATTCCTCCACCATAAGACGGCCGCCCTTCATGACACCATCATAATACTTCTCGGGGTGGCGATGCTCCTTGCCCTTCGGCAGCCCCTCTGTCACCAGCTTCTCAGCATCCATCTTCACCCAGTGCACTTTCACACGGGAAAAGGCCCTGCGCGCACCTTCAATACAGACTGGCCGCTTTATGACTTCAAGCCTCGGGCAGGCATTCACAAGACGCTTCACCAGGCCAAAGTAGTTGCTGGGCAGGGGCTCACCAGGCCACATCCGGACTATGAGGTCCTTCATGGCTAGTTCGGCTGCCTTGTGCAGTTCGACTAGTTGCTTCAGCTGGTCGCTCAAGGGCATCGGCTGTTCGGCCCCAATATATTGGGACCAGAACAACTTCTCCGTCGATCTCCCTTCTTCAGCTCGGTAGAACTCTACGACATCAGATATGCTGCATGGTAGATCTGCGGATGCTCCTGGAGAGCTCCAAATTCGGGTAAAGAAATCCTCCTTCACATGCTTGCTTTGCATATTGAAAGCCTTACCCTCCGCAATCTTCTTGGTCGCCTGAACCTCCTAGAGGGCCTTTTGGGCTTCGGCCTTGGCATCTTGTGCGCTCTGGAGGGCCTTCCCAAGCTCGGACTCTTGCGTCTTAGAGTCACGCTCCAGGGACTCGTATTTCTTGACGAAATCCTGGAGCTCTTGCCAGACCTCGTCAACCCAGGCCTCTTGTTTCTCGTGCTCGGTTTGCTCCTTGGCCTCTTTGTCTTCGGCCTCGGTCAGCGCCTTCATAAGGGCCGCCACTTCGGTCGTGGCCCCTATTAAAGTTCATGACGTTTTCATGAGCTCAAACCATTTTTTCTTTATCAATATACAGACAGGATATTATGTACCTTTCTTCTCCTCGAGCTGCCTCTTCACGAGGACGAGCTCTCCCTCGGTCCTCTCCAGGTCCTGCTTTAGTCCAGAGACCTCCGAAATGCGAGCGGCAGCGGCCAGCAGCAACGCCTGCTTATTCACATAGACATGTTCTTATTAGACTCCTGTGGATGTTTTTTGATCCTTTGTTCGGCCTTTCTTTCCGAACACCAAACGGAACATCAGGGGCTACTGTCTATGCTATGATATTTTCTAATAATTTGATTACTTACCTCAAAGCATGTTAGGAGGCTGGCGCAGGCTTTGGTTAATCCGCTTTTGGCGGACCGAACCTTCTCAATCACCGCACTCGTGATGGTGCGGTGCTCTTCGTCAATGGAAGCGCCGTGAAGCGCTTCCAGCAAGTTGTCCGATGCCTTTGGTTGGACATAAGTCATCGTCACAGGCAGCTCACCCCTCTTAGAGAGAGGCTACCTGCCCGAATTCGGAACCACTACGGGTTCCGGCGCCGTATCTAGCCGGGGGCCAGACTTGTGGCGGCCCCCGTTCTCAGCATCCATGGGGGGTCTTCCCTCCCATGTGCCCGGCGTCTAGGATTTTTCCTTGGGACGTCTCCAGAACTGTCTCCCCCTGGCCCAGTATCCTCTGAGACAACACATCGGTGTCGTCCGCGGGCCGGGGGAGGAGGCTGTCGGGATTGAATCGTTGTTCATCGCCGACTGGCCCAAGGACCCATCCGAGGAGGATACGTCGATGTGGGCTTTGGCCGGACTACACGAGTATGATTGGCATGATAAGAAGCAGCAAAACAAAACATACCACAAGTATTATAGTGTCCAGATACTTACGACTTTGCCAGGGGCTTGTCCCTGGGCAACCACTCGTCGTCGTTGTAGGCGGCTATGGTGGAGTGGTCCAGAGGGAGAGTCTTTCCCTTCTTGGACCCTTCGGCCTCTCCAAATGGGGCGGCCTTCCTTTTCTCCCCCCCTGGTTGGGGGAGGGATTTCCTCTTCCTCCTCCTCATCTTTGTTGGCGGAGCGCGCCTCGGTGTCTTCGGACGATGAGTCCGATACGACCTTGCGCCGGAGACCTTCTCTGGTCCCCGTGGCCTTCTTCTTGGCCTTCTTCTCTGGCACCTTATAGGGCGCCGGGAACAACATCTCAGTTAAGAGAGGCGATGCTTGATCTTCGGGTAGTGGAGCCGGGCAGTCAATCTGCTCCGCTATCGCTACCCAGTCCTATTAAATTGGCATGGAGGCTTAGATTCCTCCCGCAAACATACTGGGGGAAAGCACATCTTGCAAAATATAAAAACTTACCGAATTGGCGGAGCGCTTCACGCTGAGTCCGCGATCTTCGGCTATGGGCGGTGGAACCTCGGTGACCTTGAACAGCACCTTCCAGACGTCTTCGTGCGTCGTGTCAAAGAGCTATTGCAACATCTGGTGTTCGGCCGGGTCAAACTCCCACATATTGTAAGCCCGTCTCTGACACGGAAGGATCCGGTGGATGAGCATGACCTGGACCATGCTGACAAGCTTGATTTTCTTGCCTATCATATTTTTGATGCAGGTCTGGAGTCCGGTCAGCTCCACCGGTGAGCGCCAGGCTAAGCCCTTCTTTTTCCAGGAGGTGTGCCTCATGGGGACGCCGAATCAAAATTCGGGGGCCGCCGCCCAGTTGGTGTCGCGCGGCTCGGTGATGTAGAACCACCTCGATTGACACCCCTTCACGGTCTCCACATAGGAGCCTTTAGGCCAGGTGACGTTGGGCATCTTGCCCACCATGGCGCCTCCACACTCCGCTTGCTGGCCGACCACCACCTTCGGCTTCACGTTGAAGGTCTTCAGCCATAGGCCGAAGTGGGGTGTAATGCGGAGGAAGGCCTCGCACGCGATGATAAACGCCGAGATGTTGAGGATGAAATTGGGGGCCAGATCATGGAAGTCCAGCCCGTAGTAAAACATGAGGCCGCGGAAAAATGGGTGGAGGGGGAATCCCAGTCCACGGATGAAGTGAGCAAGGAATACAACCCTCTCATGTTTTGGTACCTTACATTCCGCTATATCGGCTAAGGTAGCGTAGGGAGAACTACTGCGATTGTGTCCCGGTTCTTCCGGACGAGCACCTCAGTAGAGAAAGCCGAAAACTGGCTGTCATGATGCGGCGAGAGCTGGTCGCTGTTTGAGAGGTCTCAAATCCTTAAAGATTTTTTCTGCTTTGGGCGAGGAACCGGCCTTGTCCGATTTAGGCGTGTATAGCGCCCCAAGTTCAGCCTTTCGAATACCAGGGGCTACGCCAAAATTTAAAGTTATAGACTTCTATGGCTAAGTGAGAGTGATAAAGCTATATAGTCCGATTGCCTTGTTCGTTGCGCTAAACACCTCTTTAAAGGACCAAAAATTTGGATAAAGAGTATTTATATTTACCCCGAACACCCTGGTACTAGTTGCATGGGGGCAGAAGCCGACGACTGGCCAACTCTCAGATTTTATAAACGGCCGCACAGAAGGTAATATTTTAAATCAACAAGCGTTATATAGCGCACATGTACTCGTTTTCATATTACAGGATCAAATGAGTACATTCATTCAAATATTACATCCTTCGCACATTCCTCCACCATAAGACGGGCGCCCTTCATGACACCATCATAATACTTCTCGGGGTGGTGATGCTCCTTGCCCTTCGGCAGCCCCTTTGTCACCAGCTTCTCAGCATCCATCTTCACCCAGTGCACTTTCACATGGGAAAAGGCCCTGCGCGCACCTTCAATACAGACTGGCCGCTTTATGACTTCAAGCCTCGGGCAGGCATTCACAAGCCGCTTCACCAGGCCAAAGTAGTTGCTGGGCAGGGGCTCACCAGGCCACATCCGGACTATGAGGTCCTTCATGGCCAGTTCGGCTGCCTTGTGCAGTTCGACTAGTTGCTTCAGCTGGTCGCTCAAGGGCATCGGCTGTTCGGCCCCAATATATTGGGACCAGAACAACTTCTCCGTCGAGCTCCCTTCTTCAGCTCGGTAGAACTCTGCGACATCAGATATGCTGCATGGCAGATCTGCGAATGCTCCTGGAGAGCTCCAAATTCGGGTAAGTAATAGGAAATCCTCCTTCACATGCTTGCTTTGCATATTGAAAGCCTTACCCGCCGCAATCTTCTTGGTCGCCTGAACCTCCTAGAGGGCCTTTTAAACTATCTGCATGTTGACTGACCCAACAATGTTAAATGAATTGTGTAGTATTTAAGCAAGCAATTGATATTCCCTTTTCTTACTATATTCCTACCTAATAACTTCAAGTTACCAATACACTTTTCTATTGCCCATTTTTAACTAAATATTCCTCGTACTCTCATTTCTATCAGAAAGCGCCGCTGACAAGGAGACTCTGGAGGTGGAGAACGGGCCTGCCAACAAGCGGAAGCGAGGCAAGCTAGAACCGCAAGCGACTCCAGCAGGCATAGACTTGATCAGCAGCCTCCCTGATGATATGTTGACAGTCATCATCTCCCTCCTCCCAATCAAATGTGGGGCGCAGACAACCATCCTTTCCCGGTGGTGGCGCCCCCTATGGAACTTCACCCTTCTCGACCACATCGACACCCACGAGCTCTGCCATGGCTATCACAAAAGCTTGGATGCGTTCTTCAAGATCCTCGGTAGTCACCGAGGGAGTCCTGGATTAGGGGGTGCTCGGACAGCCGGACTATATACTTTGGCCGGACTATTGGACTGTGAAGATACAAGATTGAAGACTTTGTCCTGTGTCCGGGTGTGACTCTCCTTTGCGTTGATGGAAAGCTTGGCAAATCTTGATGTGTAGATCTCCTTCTCTGTAACCGACTCTGTGTAACCCTAGCCCCCTTTGGAGTCTATATAAACCGGAGGGTTTAGTCCGTAGGACAAGAACAACAATCATACCATAGGCTAGCTTCTAGGGTTTAGCCTCTATGATCTCGTGGTAGATCAACTGTTTTAATACTCATATCATCAAGATCAATCAAGTAGGAAGTAGGGTATTATCTCCATCGAGAGGGCCTGAACCTGGGTAAACATTGTGTCCCCCGCCTCCTGTTACCATTAGCCTTAGACGCACAGTTCGGGACCTCCTACCCGAGATCCGCTGGTTTTGACACCGACAGTCACCCTGGCCCAACCAGAGGTGTTAGAATGGGCAAGTTCCATTCCAACAGCAGGGACCGAGCCAAGCTTGATGACTGGTTCAGATCCCTCGCCCTAGATCAGCTCGAGGAGCTCACTTTTGATGATGGGCATCTGCGCTCGCTGCAACGTCCGCGCTCCGCCTCACGCCCATGCTGCATGTCGCCAAGGTTAGGAACTGTCGCCTCCCCCCTTAATGATGCGCCCGCTCTTATTCTACCATGACTGAAGCACCTTGAGCTCGTCGCCGCCTGCCTCTCAAACGGTGACATGGAGCGCCTGCTCCGTGGCTGTACTACACTCGAGTACCTTCGTCTTTAGGCACTCAATGGGTTTAGTACATTCCACATCACGTCCATGACTCTCTGGACTATTTATATGTGTTGCTGGGCGGGCCGAAGATGCAGATGCATGATATTGTTTGGGCCATCCATGACGGAAAAAACAGTGGTAGAAGCAAGGGCAAGGAAAGTATCGGGGTGTTCCTGGTTACGGTGGGTGGTCGGGGCCGAGCGATGCACGGAGGTTTGCGCGTTTCTCTCGTACACACACCTGCGTGGGTGCGAAGCGTTGGGCTCTAACTGAACTCGAGCGAGGCGTTCGCCTACTGAACCCGAGCGATGGCACTTCAGGCTATGTGTTACTGAACCCGAGCGATCGATCGATGGCTGTTAACTGAACTCGATCGAGCGATTCCTTCGCTACTGCTGCTACCCGAAGCCGATCGAACCCTACTGCCTCCTTCCCTTGATGAACAGTGAGCGTTGTTGTGTGTGTGTGTGTGGGGGGGGGTTGGATGAACAGTTCCCGGTGGGGGTGGATGAACAGGACCCCGTGGTGTTGCCTCTGGATGAACAGGACCCCGATCGATCGAGACGGTTGGGGCTGGATGAACAGGACCCCGTGGAGGGCTGGATGAACAGGACGACCCCGTGGAGGGCTGGATGAATAGGATGACCCCGTGGAAGGCTGGTTGAATAGTAGCCGGTGCAGGGCTAGATGAACAGTAGCCCATGGAGGGGTGGTTGAACAGGAGCCCGTGGAGAGGGCTGGTTGAACAGTAGCCGGTGGAGTAGCACGCGGTGAAGGCTGGATGAACAGGAGCCCGTGGATGAACAGTCACAGGTGGAGGCTAGAGGAGGTCGACGGTGGATGAACAGTAGCCCGTGGAGGCTGGAGGAGGTCGACGGTGGAGATGAACAGTATCCCATGGAGTCCCGTTTTGTGGTACACCACACCCCTCCCGATGAACAGGACCCCCATTTTGACCGTAGCGCTCCAACACAAGTCCGTTTACTCCATTTTGCGGTATGCCACACCCCTCCCGATCAACAGGACCCCATTTCGACCGTAGGAGGTCCAACAAAAGTCCGTTTCCTCCATTTTGCGGTACGCCAGACCCCTCCCGATGAATAGGATCCTGTTTTGAACGTGGCCGGTCAAACACAAGGTCGATTCCTCCATACCGCGGTATGCCAGGCCTCGTTTCCATCGCCTGTTCCGTCCAAGCCCTCCTGATGAACATGACGACACATTCCGTTCCGACCCAGCCGGTTGGCTCCCCATGAACACGAGGACGACGATGTTTCTTTGTTCTGACCTAGCCATGTACACGAGCCCTGACCGTACGTATGCGCGAGTAGGCGTTCGAGACCCCACCCGTATGTACATACGTGGCCATATTTTCTTTTTGCACACTGGCCGCTGTACGTACGTGTACATGCTACGTGCGCGCCTCTACTACGACACGTGCGTGCCTCTACATCGACTAGTATGTACACACATGTTCGCGACCAGAATGACAACGCTACGTACGCTTCGACCAGGTGGGTCCCGACTGTCAGGCACTTCCTTGCATGCGAAGATGTAGTTGGTGGGTCCCAGCAGTCAGGGGGGCGAATCGTTTTTTTGCCCAGACGCACTTCCTTGCGTGGGAAGATGTAGCTGGTGGGTCCCAGCAGTTAGGGGTAAACATTTGTTTGACCAAATACGGTTGCTCGTCCGATGTGTCCCTGCTGTCAGGTGGAGGAATCATTATTTTCCGCGTAATAAGGAGGCACTTCCTTGCTACGGCCGTGGACCCAGCTGTTAGCCTCTCCACGTACAGTACTCTTCCGATGGAAGTCGGTTGTTGACCACATTGACCACGCTGTGCCGAGAGCACCAAGGCAGTGGACAACAGCGAGGCCAAGGAAGGGGACGACGCGGAGCCGGGGAAGATGCGGCAATGGATGCCCACGCAGAGAGGAGTACGAGGGTTCACTGGTTCGGCTGCGGTGTGAGGCTGTTGTTGCTGCAGAATAACATGGGGTGTGGGTGAGTGGAGGGATGGCCTGGCCAGTAGTGGGAGTAGTAGGGGGCGGTGAGGCCTCCGCGGCAGCACAGCCGGCCATGGTAGGCAGGAGTAGGCGGCACGACCGGCGCTGCTTTGGGCAGCTGGAGCAAGAATACCAGAGGTTAAAGAAGCACGACGGTTGTTGGATGGACATCGTACAATCACTGCAGCTAGAATCGTTTATATTGACTAAGTTGACAAAGCCCTTGGTACGCGTCAACTTAGTAGGCCCACAGGTCAGCTTCCGAAATGGTGCGCCCCAGATGTCATGGGGAGAAATCATTTTTTGGGCGGGTGAAGCTAGAATATCGGAGATTGAAGAAGAAGCACGACATCCGTTGGATGGACCTCCAACGGCCACTGCTGCTAGAACCGTGTGTTGACTATAAGTTGACAAAGCCTTGCATACGCGTCAACTTTTTTTTTGAAGGGACGCGTCAACTTAGTAAGGAGACAAGTGTGTGGCAGAGAACTTATAGCCCATTTGAGATTCGCAAGAATGTGTAGCCCATTTTTGAATTCTGATGGAATTTACTACAGCCCATTTACAGTTTGTTAAAAGTACAACCCATTTTCTAGCTAGGACAACGATTAATAATTTCAACCAACCGTTCATAACAGAATTCAAGAAAAATTTCCCACATTTTGATGGGATCCGAAATATTTTTATCCCGAAATTTCTAGTCAGATTAAATACAATTTCTATATAAATTTATATTACGTAAAAATCCAACGAAACATTGCGCGCGCAACAATTAATGAAATTAAAATTTTCAATATCCAAAAATAATATTTTATAAAGTAATTACGTGTTTGGTGCAATTTTTTATAGTTATTGCCTAGTTTTTATAATTACATCCCATTTATTATTTCTTAAAGCCCATTTTCTTGTTAAGCCTAATGCGTCCCTCCTAGGAAATATTTGCAGCCTAGCGGGGCGGAGAATAACAACTTGACCTTGCCTGGGTATTCCTAAAAAAAGTATAGTTGGGCTGGCCATTTTTAGATTGAAAAAAATTATTATCTGGGCTGGATATCTGGCCTGGACTAGACGGGCCACAATCCGCCCACTTAATACCCTGCTCTCTCCTCTGAACAACAACGAAAACATCGCTCAAGAAAAACT
Source organism: Triticum aestivum (assembly GCF_018294505.1). NCBI lineage: Eukaryota > Viridiplantae > Streptophyta > Magnoliopsida > Poales > Poaceae > Triticum > Triticum aestivum. The sequence continues at coordinate 156,978,344 of NC_057810.1, forward strand.
CTGCAGTGCTCACACCTCAAAAACACAAATACCGCTCGAGCTGCTTGGTCCCAGTTGTCGGCCGCTCCTTGTGCAATTCTCTCGTTTATTGACTACATAGGTTGACAATGGTGTGGGACCGTGATGTTAGGAAATCAGGAGGACGCAAAAAATATATAGTTTTATATAATAAGGAGGCACTTGCGTACGTGCAGCTATGGCTTTGGTCGGTCCCCACTGTCATCCTCTCCAAGTAAAGTCATCTCCTCATTCCTAATGTCCATTGACCATGTTGACAACGCGAGACGGCGGCGCCACGGCGAGCGCAACAACTCAAAGGACGACAGAGAGGGCCTTATGGGCCCTACGGATGGTCTGATACAGCGCCCGCTGCTCATTTGGGAAGCCAGGATCATAGGGCCACATGTTCGCGACGACATTGTCATTTGCTTGTTCACTGGTGCTCGTTGAGGAAACGGAGGTTGCAGCATAGGTCCTCCTATGCTGGTAGCTCTTCCGCCATTAGGGCGTCGAAGTGCGGCCGCACCTTCTCTATGGTGAACACGACATGAATCGGCTTGGATAGTGGCGCCGGCTCCTGGTTGGAAGCTACGTCCATCGTCTAATTGTCGTTGCTCAGCTCGGCGAGCTCGCTGGCAAGTCAGCATGTCCGGCTGCTGGACTGACCCGGTGTCAAGCATGAGTCTGACTGCCCTGGCCCAACCAGACCGCCTCCCTCGCCCGCGCGTGCTTTCCGCCTGAAATGGTCAGCGCCGCCCGCCCCGCTTCCTGGTGCAGGCGATTGCTCCGCCTTCAAATGACACAAGTGACGTGCGTCCATCTATTTTCCGGCCACATTAATGATACGTGGTTGTGGAGGCAGCTACTCCGGTGCCACAGTCCGTTCCTTCGCTGCCCACCATTGCTATATAAACTGCTGCGCCAGCCATAGCCGCAGTCATACGCATCCGTTCCCTTTCTCCTGTCCACACCACTACTGCCCACCATGGCTTCCTCGCGCTCCAGCTCTCTCCGAGATGGGCGGATGATAGACCACAAGGAGATGTCAGCCATTGCTATCGACTGGCTGGCCGGCAAGCAGCCGGAGGATGACGACATCCCAATGGAGAACACTGTAGTCGATGATCCGGTACCAACCCCCTCCTTCGCGCCATCCTCGCCGGTGCATTGCACCATGACCATCAGCAAGGCCCGTTCCCAATACATGGACATGGTGAGGCAGAAGCGTGAGGAGTAGTTCCGCGAGGCGCAGGCCGACGCCACCTACAACCACCATCTTCTCCAGGAGCACTTGCAGGCGGAGGAGCAGATCGCCGCGGAGCGAGCGGAGTAGGAGGCGCTGCTCGACTCATACCGCTCTGCTCGCGAGGGCCGCCTCAAGCGCTGGCGGTACCGCATGCGGGTGGCGGCGGCTGCGGCCGCCTACAAAGAGGGTGATGAAGCAGGTAAGGCATTGTTTGGCGAGACCGAGGACGTGGCAAAGGACAATGCCGGCTCCGACGAGTCCCAGCTCCACTGGCGTCGCCGAGGCCCTCCTCCGCTGAGGCCCCACGGCACCAACAACGAGACAGAGGACACCGTCGGCTCCGCCGAGGCCCCTCCCCGCCAACAACGAGGTAGAGGAAATCACCGGCTCAGCCAAGGCCCAACCCTGCCGGCAACGAGGGGGAGGATTTCCCCCGCTCCGCCGAGGCGCCGCCTCGTCGACAACGAGATAGAGGATATCGCCGGCTCCGCTGAGGCCCGCCTCGCCGGCACCGAGGCGTAGGCCCTACTCCGCCGAGGCCCCACCCCGCCAACAACGAGGTAGAGGACATCGCCGGCTCAGCCGAAGCCCCACCCTACCGGCAATGAGGGGGAGGATTTCCCCCGCTCCTCCAAGGCACCGCCCTGCCCACAACGAGACAGAGGACATCGCCAGCTCCGTCGAGGCCCCGCCCCTCTGCCAACGAGGCCGCGCCACATAGAAAACGAGGAAGAGTAGAACACGATAGGTCACCACCGCTCGGGTCCAAGTAAGGCCACCGCTGCTACCTTCTGGTTGAAGCCAAGCTAGGCGGGTTGACCATTGACAGCCAATTAGCTTCTTGGCGGTGATGTTGAATTGGAGAGCTATGTTGGAGAAGGACGCTGCTTCTACTTAACTGCTGGTGGAGTTGGCTGACTGACACATGGGCCCAATAGGTATCTGGGCCACATGTCAGTTACGCGACTGCAGCTGCAGTTAAGTCACTGAAGCTTCTGTTTGGCTCAGCCGGACACAAGTGGGTAGCTTCGGTTAATTAATTATACCTCCAGCACACCCCTTTTTAGTTGAAGAATGTATGAAATGTAATGAAATCTGGCATGTTTATATGAAATCTGACCATGCATGAATGAATTTATTTCGATTAGTTTGAATTCCTGTATCATTGGCATTGGATGAACATGCAAAACAATACACACTAGCATTATTCCTAGGGTGATCACCTCGTTTGCAACAGTTTCACATGTACTCCCTCCGGTCCTTTCTAGTCTGCATACAAGTTTTGTCTGCAGTCAAGGTATCCCTACTTTGACCAATCTTATAGAAAAAATTATGCACTTTCACAATGTGCAAAGTAAAAAGGAATAGAAGGGGTACAAAGAGTTTGAGCAGCTTTTTAGCGTTCCTATACATTGCAATCAAACAGACAGGCCTGGCAATTCATAGAGAACATTCAAAACAATCGATGATTATGCATCTCAGTGATTCACATGTCAGAGCCAATATTTACTTCACAACTAAAGAATAAAGAAAAATTGATCGACACTGCTAACAGCAAAGGGCGTCCCATTCGAAAATATCAAACGCATGTCTTCTTGCTAACATCAATGAGCAAAATTTGACAAGGTTGTCCCATTCCAAAATATCAAATGCCTACGATTGTGGAATGGGCAGGGTTTGCCATCAGTTCAGACATTGACATGGCACCTCATGCTAAATAAACCAGCTATTCTTTTTGTGCAGTTCCACCAAAATCAACCAAATTCGCGCGTAGCTTGTATGATTTCACCCTTATATGTTGCAACACCTTGAACTTATCGGCACCTCCTTTCGGTGGAAATGAATGACTCAATGTATTCATGAACATTTTGTGCAGTTCCCATTGAAATCAAGCTGAGCACCCCTATTTGCACAAATACAAAAAAAGTGATTAGTATAAAGCAAACTGTACTATGAATTGACAGTTTAAACAGGCACCTACACGGTCCATGTAGAGCACACTTTTAGAAAAATGGAACTCACCGGAAAGTATCCTAGAGCAACATTGTACTTGTGCATCATAGCAAGAAAATGGAGATTTGTTAGTCCTTCTGAGCTGAAGTTAGTTTGGTCTTGTGGGGAGTAATGTAACCATCCTTCAACTGCTCCTTCTGATGAGAAGACTGATAGGGCTTCTTCATCCTGGCATAATCGAAAGTAGTCACTTCATGTACTCCATATTCTTCTTTAGAGGAGGATGATCCTGTTATGCAAAGACAAGAGGACAACTAAATGCTAGCATCCCTGTTTGCTAGAAAAAAGGAAAGGAAACATTTAAAACAACACAGATGAAGCACTTTGAAGGACAATACCACTTTTTCATGACAATATCTAAACAGTAGCACAACACCAATAGAGATGACAAATCTCAATCATATGGATGAAATCCGTGGGCGAGTACCAACCTTTGTCAGGAGGCTTATTGTGTAGAGCATACAGATGAAGCACTTCTCCGGAACGATCTGTTGCTATCTACTGTGGTGGCCATGCTTACTATATACTCCTCGATTAGTTTAATGTTTCCAACATCTTCTTGTGAAGTTCCACTAAAATATATGGTATCTTCAAAGAAGATCCATATTTGCACAAGTAGAGATAATTACGTATTACATTAAGAGGCATCAAATCAGTGGCAAAACAATTGCTCGTTCTAGCCATAGCAATAAATTAAGATGCAAAACTATATCATTACTTGTGTCATCATAGTTCTAGTGCTTCATTACAACACCGGGAGTTGATATTTGTTTTCTTCCACTTGTTCTTCCCCTTCATCACTTGGTTCAATAACAGACAAGCTTCGCCTTCAATGCAAGATTTGGCATGTCAATTAGGGAGCACAAGTATATCACTAAACAATGACATTAATTTTCTGATGAAAGTGACAAAATACAGGCCAACAGTTGTGAAATATCCTTATCTTACCTCAATGGGATATTATGGTGCACATACAGATTGGAAGTCTTGTCTCCATTTGTGCAGTTCACTAAAATCAAGCAACATTACCGTACAAGTAGCACAACATATGAAAGCACACTGCAGAATCATGTGAAAGAAGGCTAGTACTGACCTCTCATGACGCGGAATTCAAACAACTCACAAGAATAAGATCTGAACCAAATTTTCCAACACGGATAGGAAGTAAGATCTCCTCTTGTGTAGTTCCACTAAGATCAAGAAATCAAGCAACGTTGTCAGTTTGACATTTTGTTTGAACTGCACAAAACACTCTTAAAACAAAAGTTTTTTGTGCAGTGCAACAAAAGGTCACAATGGCAACGAAGTGAAGTAGATAACCCTGTTTACATAGAGGTGCAAAGGAAACAACTAGTGGTCAATAACAGTGGATGACACAGAAGCCAACAAAAAGAAGCATCTAACTTATCTAAATGGGAAAGAAAGCAATACAGTAGCATTTCTCAAACGGTGGAATTTAGTAATATTAACAGAGAGATTATATTAACAATAAAATTTGTTAAACATGTAATTTGCTTTTAACTGTGGCATTGCATCAAGTTTCCAGCGACATTATTAGAGGGTGTTTGTTTACAGGGACATTTTCGTGTAGGGACTAAAAAAACTTCGTGTTAGTCCCATCTAAACCAAACAGGAGGGACTTTTAGGGACTAAAAGTGGGCATTTGGGACTAAATAAAGAAGACCCTGAGGGAGTGTCTTTTTGGGACTTTTTCCAACAGTTGCCCCTGCCCCGCATCGCACCTTGTCTCTATTAGTTCATTACTAGGGGCAACATGGTCTTTTAGCATGTCATTTAATAACCTCTAGTCCATGTTTAGTCCCCTGAACCAAGCAGGTAGGGACTAGGGACTTTTTAACCAAACAGGGCCTTAGATTAACAACAGCTAGAGTTGCACATGATAGTGGACGCACCAGCACCATGTGCATCTACCGATGTACTGGGGTGATGCACAGTCTGTTGCAACAAAGAACAGACAACCAAGGAGCATATTTGTGTTGGTCCTAGTTTTGTTATCTTTAGACACCTTTCCCTATGTGAACGCGACAAATCTAGTCCTGCTCAAACTCTACAGCCTTGTCCCCCAAAACAAAAGATCAGTTCGTTACAGATGTGCGTACTGCATTCGTCATTGTTTTCCCTTTTCGACCAATGTAGGTGCTGGATAGCCAGTCTGTACTAGTACTTTCCCCCTTCCTTTCCTCTTTGAACCACGTCCTAGATTTATGCTATACAACTTTCCCCACTACTTTCCCCCATTCCTTTCCTCTTTGAACCACGTCCTAGATTCATGCGATACAACTTTCCCCACTACTTTCCCCCCTTCCTTTCCTTTTTGAACCATGTCCTAGATTCATGTTATACAACTTTCCCCACTACTTTCCCCCATTCCTTTCCTGTTTGAACCCCGTCCTAGATTCATGTTATACAACTTTCCCCACTACTTTACTGTTTGATCCACACTATGTGGTTCGGTGGGCGACCGGAGGCCATTCGTCCCACACTATGTACGGTGGCGAAGAAGAAGGGGTCGGAGGCCCTCCCGTGCTGCCGCTGGGTGAAAGTGAAAAGCTGTGCCGGTAGTGGATTCCCTCCCTCGCCGATGGCGATAGCGTTAAGCGTCGTTCCCTTCCTAGCAGACGGATCCTGCCGGCTCTTTGAGCAGCAGTGAGGGGAGAGAGAGAGGCCAACGAAGTCTTGTTTAGATCTGGAGAGGGTGAGAGAGTGTGAAGAGAGCAACTACAAGCGATGAGGCTCCAGCATGTATATATATACTGGAGAGAGAGTGTGAAGAGTGCAAACCCTAGAAAACAAGCGCCGAGGCTGCAGCTTATACGTGATGAGGTGATTATGCGGTCACTACGAGATCGTATAGCTCCGTATCCATCCATTTTTACCAGTCAAAGAATCCTCCTAGCACGAATTATGCTCAAGTGTAGTTATCGAACCCGAGACCTCAAGTTCGATGAGCGAATAGGCTAACCAGCTACACAACCCTCTCGTTATCTTCAACGAGAGGAAGATAACTTTTTATACATTCCTGCATTCGTGTGACAAGCATGCCATTTTTTTGCGTGGGAGTCATTGGGATTTAAATCATAATCGTGTCATGTGGCTTTGGTGGTAAGACTATCCAGAGTGGCACAAAAATAATGCAGCCTTAGTCACCTTACCTCTCTCCATGTAGTACATTGGGTCCCACCAGTCAGAGTGTGAAACAAACAAATTAATAAGAAAAATTAAAAGTGCAAGTGGTGTATCTTACCTCACACATCTCGCTACTACTCGTGAACACTATCCAATTGATTCCTTTGTTCACTCACGTACTATTTTAAGTGAATCCCTATTATAACATGCACACAATTTTGGGCACTTGTATTCGACCTAAGTCAGTGTGCCACCGTATCTCGTACTACTCCCTCCGTCTAGGTGTAATAAGTCACGTTAGAAGGTGCAGCGGGACCAAGGTGCAAGCAGATTTGAGGAGAAGGAGAAACTTGACCGGTCCTTCCTCCAATCAAAGCCCTGATTTCTATCTCTAAACACAACAATTAATCCAAACAACTAAGAGATGCCATTTTAGCTACCATGCAGGGCCACGTATTAACTCGCGTGCAAGCCGACTTTGATTTCTTGACCGATCAACGCGTAGTTGCGCTCCATGCATTGGGTTTCCGGGGGAGATAACAAGGTAGAGTAAGGAGAATTTGGTTACGTCGCTTAGGCTAGTCATAGTGGTGAGTAACTTGGACTAGTAACATGCATATGTTACTAGTCTATGTTACTACTACGTGAAGTTTGCCGTCGGAAGCGAGCCGATCTGGCTCTCCTAAGCTAGCAAGGTTTTTCTAGCCCACCCAAGCTAGCTGGCCCATAAAGCTAACATATTTTAACAGTTCCAAACACCTAACCTTGCCCGGCTAGGCTATAAGCTGTTCTTGCTAAGGATCCAAATGCTCCCTAAGTAACAACGCTCGCTAGCAATGAGGCCAGGAGGGGATTGAGATGCGAAGTTAATGGACGATGTCAAAACATTTTCGGAATATATGATTTCCGTAAGATGACTTAACACCTAGACGGAGGGAGTACTACTCCTTAGTCCAGGTTTGATGGAATATTTGTCACCTCTTCTCTTCTTGTACGTACTCCATTTGTATCTCACTTCCTGTGGCTTCGCACTCGCACAATTTTCCTATTCTGCGAACCTGTGTGTGCGTGTGTGTGTGTGTGTGTTTAACAACATGTGTGTGTTAGACAGAGCAACAGATCGACCTACTCCTACAGAGGGATGGTGTGTAGTGTACGATTTTAGCCGCGAGAGTTGGTGCATCCTCTCATTTCCGGGCATCCGGTAGGGACAGGCGGATAGCTGCCACGCCCGCTCCTGACCAGCCTGGCCCACCCAAAGCCCCTCCATCGCCCGCGTGCGCTTCCCACCCGAAACAGTCAGCACTGCTTAAAGAATCAGTGCCGCATTCATGCCCGGGCAGAGTGGATGCGACCTCTCACTGGCGCCTGCGTTGAAGGGAGAAGCGGATTCAAGAGTGATGGTTGCTTCGTCCGTCCAACTTACTGTTTGGTCTATGTGATTTGATGGCTCATTGGTCATTATTACTGAGGTGGTAGGACTACTAGATGTCCCACACTTTCGGTGAAAGGAGGTACTACTAGATTACAATTTTCTCCATTCTTATAGCGGAGGGGTGCAAGAGCAGTGAAAACACGCAGGCTCGGTGATTACATGGCCCACCTCACACTATCACCATATTTTCTGGACACGTGCGACACCTAACTCTTTACATAGTACTAGTATAGTACGTACTGTAATTTATCAGCGAGATAAATTTGTACAATGCTATGAAGCTTAAAGCTTCTGTTACATGTATCTTGCGTCCAAGGTTGCCCATTGCAACATTTCATCAAATACAAAGGAGACTAACATGCATGCTATTGCATCTCAATGATTGATAGATCATAGCCAATATGTACTCCCTCCGTTCCAAAATAAGTGTCTCAACTTTATGCAAACTTTAGTACAAAGTTGTACTACTACTAAAGTTGACACTTATTTTGGAACAGAGATAGCTAAAGAAAAAAACGATCTGTGCAATCCCTAGCCCTTGAACCGTAAACCCTAACCAGGTTTTAATTTGCTGGCAACGTTAGAGCTTCCCAAGAAATGAAGTTTGCATCCCTTTGACCATAGGATCATTTTGTGCAGTTTCACCAAAATCGAGATGAGCATCCCTGTGGCAAAGAAATTGAAGAAGCGTGATTAGAATAAGATTACTAGGACTAGTTGATGAGACATAAACTCATCACAAATACAGTATGTAGAAGCCAGTAGAGGTAGTGCGGGGCAAAGAAGTAGAGAAATACCCACATGGAGTGATGTGGGCAGTTGGAACAGTGGTGCAAGCCGGCTGTAAAGGGAGTTGTACCTGAGGGATATCAGGACGTAGCTCAACCTTGAGGAGGGCAGCGGGAGGCGGCAACTGCTCACGTCGCGGCAATGAGCAAGGGACGAAGGCAACCTCACTGGCCTTGTGAGACGGCAGGGACCCCTGATCGGGGCATGCCGACATTGGGTTTTCACCGTCGGCGACAGCGACTTCATCTACACTAAGCATCCACCCCTTCCCCCGGCAGACGTAATCCACCGGGATGTTAGAGATGTGGCCACAATCATTTTGTGCGAGAGAGTGTGAAGAGAGCAATCCCAGCAAACAACCGTGTAGGCTGGCCCGTACTGACTATGTATATAGGGGAGCGGTTTTCTTTCCTCTCCATATGAACCTATTATATTGCGTACATGCCACTGAAGAAAAAAACTTTATTTATAAATGACGCGGCACCTACTACTCGTTCTCCTATAAACCTTGCACATGGCATCTCCAAAATATTAACCTTGCGATTGGCTCTTCGCCTCTTCGGGAAGTCGAGCAATAATGGTACTGCAGTATATATCATTCTGGCTATATGAGACCGAATGAATTGCTGCACGTACATCACGTGGGCGAGGGTCGAGGGGCGAGGGAGAGTGATTACTATTACGTATGTTTCAATATAGACTACATATGGAGCAAAATGAGTGAATCTACACTCTAAAATACGTCTATATAGATCAGTGTTTGGAGTATGTACTAGTAGTTCATATTGAAATCTACAAAAGGACATATATATTCCAAACAATATGATAATATCTCTAACCAAGGTCGGGACGAGGAGTAAACAGAGGGAGTAGTAAAATTTTCTCCTCGTCCCGTGAGCCACCGCGTGCATGGGCGAGGGAGCGGACGTAAGGCATACAATACTACTACTAGTAAGCAAGCTTCACCTCATCCTGTGAGCCACCGGGCCAATGGGCGGGGGATACGGCGTACTAAGCAAGCTTCTCCTTGTTCTGCGAGTTGACGGGACACATCAAAAGTACTCCAGTGTATAGAGCCTCGCGTCTAAGGTAGGCCCCACATGGTTTGCCTCTTTTTTAACATAATGCGTCAAGTCGCAATTTGTTTGTTCACCCATGGTAGACATTCCTCCCTCCATCAAGTGGACAACCAGTACACATGTCAAAACATGTGGGCTGCCTTTTCATACAGAAATGAGCTCCACCGTGTACATGCGCGGGTGTGGTTGGGAAAGAGACGGGAGTACGTGCGCCGTGCGTGCACCTCTTCTCTTCGTGCACGTCCCCCACCTACGTGGGTGTGTGTGAGAGAGATACAAACCTAGACAAATGGCATGTGCGTTCGTGAGTGTTTTTTGTTTTGGGGGGGTTGATTTCCTAAATGTATTTGTGGGAATATGTGTCGAAGACATCTCAAACAAAATTTTGCATGCAATGTGTGTGAAATGGAGGCCTATCCATATCATATATAGAGGGCCGGGCGATCCACGGGAAGAGAGGGAGGGGTCATAGATATCAATAGAGTCGAAGAGAGGATCAAGTCGGTGGGTGCGAGATCAATGAAGAGAGCCATCGAAATTGTGTGTGTGTGCAAGTGAAAGATATAGGGCGACTGACCTACCAGAACATCATAGGGCACATGTTAAGTTTGTGTGTGGCAGGGAGACATGACTAGAGTGCTCGATGTATCGATGTGTGTGTGGGAGGGGGTGGGGGTGGCGGAGGCAGAGGCGTAACCATAGAGGTAGAACGACTCATATATGTGTTGAGAAGGAGAGACCCAACTATGTCTTGAGGGAGATCGGTCGACATCCATACATAACGGAAGGATGGGAAATAGAATGGGACAGAGAGAGAGAGAGGAGAGAGAGAGAGTGAGGGAGAGGGGTAGAGTGCTGGATGGGTGCTGGAGTTGCTTCTCAAAGATGGTGGGAGAGGCCTACTAGACAAACTGAGGGTGGAACTGCAATATTATCAATAAGAGTGGGGATGTGTTTTTGTGTGTGGCTGTGCATGATAGATCTATCGGGACGCATCCATGGATGATTAAGGGGAACCATGTGTTTGGTAAGCAAACCTAACTAGATCGGTAGATCAATTGTTGTTTGTCGGAGGAAGGGAGAGACATAACTAATGAGGTAGATTGATCGATGCGTGGGGGAAAACGAGTTATAAGGACCTACCTAGCTATATGTATAGCGGGAGATCGATTGGTGTATGTCCATTTGTTAGAGGCAAATAAGGCCCAGCAAGACGGATAGCCAGAGAGAATGGAGCTAGGAGGTGGTGTAAGAGGCCCATCTACTAGCTAGATAGGGGGAGGAGTTTGTGGTTGTGAGATCGATGAAAATAGGGGCGAGAGTTTACACATGTGTGGGACCGTATGAGAGACACGAGGCAAGGACACATAAAGGAGGAAATTGAAGGTGCGTGTGTATGTTGTAGGCAGACATCTCTGGAGAGGTTTATCGATCGGTGTATGTCGGAAAGGAGTCATGGAGACTGTGGGAGAACGTACTAAAGAAAAAAATGAATGCACGCGATGGATAGAATGCTGAGGGAGGGGGAGGGCGTGTGCATGCATGAGAGAAAGTTCGTGGTAGCTACAAAGGTTAGAGGATTGTGTGGGTGTAAGAGACTAACAAAGATCATAATTTGATATGAAAGTGGATTCATATATTTGAATAGGATATCATAGTGTTATAAACATATGCATGCATGAATATAGCGGTGATACGCGTGTTGTGGTTTTGCACATGTTATACCATAATGTGATAATGCATGTCGTTTGCAACTAACAGCTAAATGTCAAACAATCTAAACCGTACTATACATCGAATAATCTCACATTTTATTTGAATTTGTGATAATGTGTGGCGTTTGCAGCTTACAACTAAATATCGAACAATCTAAACAATACTATATATTGGACATTCTCACATTTTATTTGAATTTGTGGTAATGTGTAGTGTTTGCAACTCACATCTAAATACTTGTAAGCGTAGGGGGTAGGGCACCATACATTATGTGATAAACACATTATACATATGAGACATGGTTTAGATTATGAAGATCTAGCTAGAGCTTGAAATGTACTATGATTTGAAATCAACATAAAGTGGATTCAAAAAATCGAGTTCGAGCTCATATAGTACACATAGTTCATATGTAACTCGAGACTAATCATGTGGTGTGGTGTGAAGATAATACACAAACGATGGTTTAACATGACAATAATGATGATTGTAGATCTTATTAAAATATAGAAATGAATTCAAATGGTTTGACTTCACAACAATCATTATTGTAGATCTTATTCAAATAGAGAAACGAATTGAAATTTAATTCATATTGAAGGGGTAGTATATACGTTTGGAATGCACTAAAATGTTCATTTGAGTAGTAGCTTGCATGCATTATACACGTAGCGAAATATTTTAATTGAACATAACATGAATTCAAAGTTTTGAATGACATTTGTAGTGCGAATTGATTTGGTACAATACACGTTAGGCTTGTCCGAAAATTTCAACCCGCGCCTTGTTAGCATGAAATATTTAAGATATATCTTTGTCTCGTTGTGCTCCGACAACTCCCTCCATCTCAACCCATGCCTTGCTATTCCAAAATTACAACGTGCGTGAAAACTCCCACCTCCTGTGAAATCCCAACACGTGAAATGCCCCTGATACCCCTGAACCGAAAGAACCGCCTCAAACCGGTGGGGGTACTTTCGTAACTTACCCCACATTTCGGACAAGCGCGTCCCTAGGCCATGATTCCGCAATCCCATCCCATACTCCCACCCATTTGTACACCGAGGCTGCAAAAACCCACAAAGCCCCAAACCCTCCTCCGTCCGCCACCCAGCCAGAGGCTCTTCCCCGACGATGTCGTCCACAGCAACACCTCGACGTCCCTCATCCATCATACCGGATGAGGATCCATCGTCGATCTGGTCGTCCCGCCGGTTCAGCCACCCCGTCCTCCACCTCCAAGGAGCTGCCCCAATGTTCCCCTTGTCTTTCGCACCACCTCCATTCCCACACCATCGTCTTCACCTGCACCATCAGAAGAGCAGCATCACCACCATTTCCTCGGATGAAGCTGCGTCCTAATCAGTGCCACAAAGAGGTTGTACACTAATCGCTGAATTTTCTTCTTGATTTGATCTCACGGTGCTGCCGGCGCTCGGTCCCGAGCTGACACAGCGCGGATCCATCCACGGCGGCATCGCCGACCACTTCCTCCATGGTGTCTCTCCCTCGGCGGCGATGTCCACATCAGTAGGAGCTGCTGCTGCTTTAGCTCTCACTCGCGCTGCTGCTCTGCTCTTGCTCTCGGTCCCCTGCCTGGTCTGCTCTTGCTATTGCTATTGCTCTTGCTCGCACTGCTGCTCTCGCTCTTGCTCTTGCTTGCGATGGTACTCTGATTTAGCTACACTTCAGTCGACTGAATCGACTTTTGGGTCAGTCGATTTCAGGGCGTGGGGGAGGGGGGGGGGCTCGCCGAAGTTAAGGAAGAACCAGCTGCAGTGGGGAGGGGGGCTCGCTGGAGAGGTACCCCACTATCTATCTTAGGGTTCAGGGTGGGGGCGGTGGTCGCCAGCGGTGGTGGGGCGGTGGCGTGGGGATCGCCGGAGAAAAAGCTCAGCATGGGGGGGGGCTAGAGGGATGGCTGGAGTGGCGGCGGACCAGTGGTAGGGAGTGTTTTCGAGGAGGGCGGGGCGGGGCGGCGCACCGCCAGCCGCAGGCTGCGGGTGGAGGCTGTTTGGCCGATGGTGGGTGGCGGCTCAGGGGGATGGAGGTTGAAGATGAACTGCAAGCCCTTGATTTCGTATCCAATGGCTACAAAATCGACTGACCAGCGATGAAAAAGTCAGTCCACTGACGTGTAGCCTCACCTCTAATGCGTTCAGTTTCGACAGTAAAATTCAGTTTTGACAACAAAATTCAGTTTCGACAGCTAAGTTCAGTTTCGACGGTTAAATTCAGTTTTGGCAGTTAAGTTCAGAGATGAGCGGCTGATGTATTTTAAATCTAGCACTTTGTGGTTATGTAGTTTACGTCATCTATTGGAGATGCTATTAGAATTCCACTCAGGTTAATGTTGTCTCTCTTGTCCTGCTTCAACCTCGGCGTCATACAACTCAACGGAGCTGCTCCAACGATGAAACCCTCCATCATAGTGGAGCAGTACCTCGGGCTCCATCTTTAGACGCCTAAGATCATCTGCCCCTCCTTCGACAGCCAACTCAGCCGGAGCATCCTCACCAGCCAACCAAATCATGCTGAGATCAACATGGCTTCGCCAAAGAGGTTGTACACTTGTTGCATCTCTTTTTTACTCTACATGTTACATATATTTTCCACTGAGCACACGTAGTAACATGAAATACGATTATTTTATCCTACTATATGACAAGTAGTGAGGTACCAGGCAACTTAGCTATCCGTGATGGACTCTCTTGAACGCCATCATTATTTATCTCTACGCGTTTGAGCTATGCATTTGTCGATGGGCCTGGGAGTTGAGCTAGTAGGGCAGTGGCCTGGGTCCAAAGTAATAGAAGTAGCACAAAAACATTTTTTTAGTGTAGGCTTTTCCTTGTTCAAGCGTGCCTACTAGACTTGCCAGTGCTTGAAAGGAAAAGTGAATGAAAAACATAGGAATTGGAAAGTTTCCTATGGTACTACTATTCATGAATTTGGTTCAAAGGAATGGAGCAAAGGAAAACTGTAGGATTTGTTCCTTTAGTGTCTCCTTGAAAGCAAAACCGTAGTAATTTTAATTTGCACTTGTCCTCCTTTCCAAATTCCTATTCATGAAGCACAAGACTAAGAGATAGTAGCATAATAGCATTATGACCGTACATTTTCTTGTGGTTTGACTTAATCTCACCATGCTTCTTTGCATCCTGTGATCTTCCAATTCTTGTGAATCAAACACCCAGATTGGCAGAAATCCCGTGTTTTTAAATTCTCTATTTTGCACGTGCATTCCTATCCTATTCATGTCTATTTCCTATCCCTACATTGTTGGAATCCTCCAATTCAAACGAGCCCTTACAGAATTACTTCTCTTACAGATAGTTGTCAAAGAAAACCTTGCGTGGTTTGTCCCGCTCCTGCTGCGTCGTCGTCCACCCCAGCTCAGCTGCTCCAACGATAGAAGGGTCCATCACATCAGGGATCCGGCCTCTAGACTGTCTTTCGCCGCCTTAGATCTTCTTCCCTGCCGCCGGTAGCCATGAAAACTGCATTACCATCATCAACTGAGCAGATGACCTCGAGGACTACACGGGTCTACAAGAGAGGTCGCACTCTTTCATGTCTGCTTACGTTATGCATCGCTTAATATTACATGCTACTTTATCGTCCTGTTCAATGATTAGACTCTGAGTCAGCTCCAAACTAATGGTCAAACTTGAGTTTTTAAATGGTTGTGGGATACATATCGGGGCCGCAATTTATAGTATCTATCTACTATCTGGTTAATGTCTGGTGTCTACTATGAGTTTCATGTTGGGTGGGAACCAAATAGTAAAGAAGCCATTATCTGTATTTTTTAACTGAAGCCATTATCTGCCTGCTATTATTTGCTTTGGGTCTATCCACAGGTTGCTACCACCACTCTGGATTTCTGCATGCACTCCTTACGTAATATCACTATGTTTTATTCCTATGCATGACAATTATTGTAAACAATGGAACTGAACATGTAGAGCAAAAGAGACGAGCCTTGCGTGACAATAAAATTTCATGCAGACGTCGCTCCACGGCAGGCGCAAAGGCAGCCCCCCTCCACCCATTTCGGATTGTAATCGAGAGGAAGATATCAGTTCTGAGGGGGATTTGGAAGGAGAAGACCACTCCTATTTACCCCCTGAGGTCTTCGCTCTAACTTGGCATGCTGATGTTGGTTATATCAGGCATATGGTGCCTTGCATTGCTTACTTTATACATCGAATATGTCATCTGCTTAGTTTAGACATCCTTTTTGCGAATGCCATCTGTTTAGTTTATTCATCATTTATGTGAATTATGCAATGCCATCTTGTTTAGCCAGGCATCATATATGCGAATTTTGCAATGCCATCCTGCTTAGCCAGTCATCTTATATGTAAATTATATCAGGCCATACTTTTTTCCATTACGTATTAGATTTGTCAACAATGTTAGTACATTCAACTACTCTTCGTGTGCATCAACCATTTGACACGGTGATGGAAAATTCTGGAGTGAAAACAAGGTCTTTAGAGCAGACTATGCTATCTGACGAAGCGCATATCTCGGTGGTTACAGATAGCTCCTTAGAGGAGGATTCAGAGACATATGACCAGTCCTATTCCCCCCCTGAGGTGTATGCTCTAACTTGGCAGGGTTATGTTGCTCATATCGTGTGTATGGTGTCTTGCATTGCTATGTCATTTGATTAGTTTAGACATGCTTTGTGTGAATGCCACCTGTTTAGTGTCTAATTACCATATATGTGAATTATGCATTGCCATCTTGTTGCAAGACATTATATATGTGGATTATGCAATGCTATCTTGTTGCAAAGGCATTATATATGTGAATTATGCAATGCCATGTTGTTTAGCCAATCATCTTGTATGTGAATTATATCATGCTATCATTTTTTGTATTACGTGTTCCATTTGTCGACAACATTTGTATGTTCAACTACTCTTCCTGTGCATCAGCCATTTGAAGAGGTGATGGAAGTATCTGGAGTGAAAACAAGGTATTCAGAGCAGACAATGCTACCTGCTGAAGCAGCCATCGTGCTGGTTACGAAGAGCTCCTTAGAGGAGGATTTAGAGACTGATGACCAGTCCTATTTCCCCCCTGAGGTCTATGCTAAAACTTGGCAAGGTTATATTACCAATGTCATGCATGTTGTCTTGCATTGCTTAGTTTTTACATCATATATGGATTGCCATCTACTTACTTGCTTACTATATAAATCATATATTTGAATTATACCATGCCATCATGTTTACATAGTACATACACAACATCTATCTGAATTATGCCATGGCAACCCATTTAATAAAGACATCATATAGTTATATCATCTCATCCTGTTTAGTGTTTACAGTCATCATATTTTGAATTATGTCATTCTATCCGTGAATGTATGTGAATTATGGCATGCCAACCTATTTAATAAACACATTATATAGTTATATCATGTCATCCTGTTTACATAGTTGTCAGTGTGGAAGAACGACACCTATGGAATCACTGGAATCCCTACTACAGTTGTCGGGTGCAAGGTTGTGGAAAGAGAGGGATTAGGAGTCAGCACAAGGATCATTTACCCAAGTTCGGGCCGCGAGGATGTGTAATACCCTAGTCCTGCTTTGGTGTATATTTGAGTGTTCTTGAACTAGCTATCGTGCATGGCTTGTCCAAGGATCCGAATCCTTTTCCAGTATGCCTCGGGCCTCCTTTTATAGTCGCAGGGGGCGCCACAGTGGCACAGGAGGTGGAAAGGTGTACAGTGGTTGAGCTTATGGCCTGCCATTACGGGACAGAACGCCTTAAATGCGCCCCTTAGGTGTCCCCATGCTTTATCGTCGCCTTGCTTTGCTTCGACACGCGTCCAGGCCAACGAGGCGTGCAACGCCATGTAGGTTGGTAGGCTGCTGAGCTGGTGCGGTGGCAGGGTCTTAACAAAGATCTACATGCCACTATGCAGGTGCTTGCTGAGTTGGTCTAGCGGCCACACGTCGCCACGCAGGTGCTCGCCTAGCTGGCTGGGCTGGCAGCTGCATGGGGAGCGGTGGCGGAGTTTTGGCAGATGCGGGCCTGGCTGCGGCCCTATTGATGTCCTTGGCAAGGGTCTTGCCGTGACATCGTGGTCGTCCCCAGCACGGATCTTGCTGGAGGTCTCGTGGGTTCCCTTGGCAAGGATCTCGCCGAGGATTGTCGTCTTGTGGCCCTCAACTGATCTTTGTGTGTTAACGATCTTCACAAAGATCTACATGCCATCATGGAGGTGCCTCCCGAGCCTTGGTTCCAACGTGGTTTGATGGTATTGGAACTCTTGGGCTCAAGGGTGGCGCGCTCGGTTGGCGCTTGGCAAGTTGCCCCGGCAAGGGTCTTGCCGGGGCTGTGGAGGCTACCCCGGCAAGGGTCTTGCCGGGGGAGCCTGCCTTGCCCTTTTGCTCTCTGTGTTTCTGTCTTGGCGATGCTTTGATTGTCTAGTGGCTTTGGTTTCCCTCCTCTGCCCTACTAGGTGTGGCCGTGGGCGCGGCTTTGACTACCCGTGCACAAGTAAAGGGGTAAGAAAGAGGGCCCCTACTTTTGTACACCGACAGGAGCCCCCGGGCCTGGGCCACACATAAGTGCGACGCGTTGTTGGTCTAGGCCCAGAACGGTGCGCGGGTAGGCGGGGAGGATTCTTACTACATTATCTCCTTCATCAGATGCGCTTCTCCACGACTAGCATTGAATGCGCGACGTGGAGGGTCGTGCGTGATGCGGGGTCGTGCGCGGAATGACCGCAGCATGCTTGTGTCATTTGTAGTGAACAGTAAAGAGGCGGCTTGCATGTTCCCTTGGAACGGCAGAGCCGCTGCTCATTTACTCTCTCCGCCTTGGAACCGTCGTTCCACGTTTCCCACTGCGCGCTCCCCTTGCACCACGTATGCCGCATGCACGGCGTGGGGTAGGTGACAGATGCATGGGATATGGAAGGCGCGCGGGGCAACACTCTCGCACCCTCGATTGGGCGGGAAGGGCGGTCGACGTCCTCGCCTGCTGCCACTTTAATGAGCCGGATTCGAGGGAGTTCTTCAGGGGCGTAGGGCTAGTCCTTCAACTCCCCTGCCCAACTATAAAAGAGGGGACTCAAGGGCAGGAGGAAAAGCATCTCTTTGCATCTCCCCCTGTCTCCATCTTCACCCACAACCATGGAAAGGGGGTGTGGCCGCGATTGTTCTTCTGTGGATGCGACCAGGTCCTCCTCCCACTAGAGAGTTGCAACAGTCAAGGAAGAGCTGGATGCTCAGGGTGAATGCCATACTCGAGGCGGGGTCACTGGTCGGGGCTGCCATCGGCGAGGCTGTCGAGGCAGAGGTGGGCGCAGAAGGGGAGTGAGGGAGTCCTGGATTAGGGGGTATCCGGACAGCCGGACTATATACTTTGGCCGAGCTGTTGGACTATGAAGATACAAGATTGAAGACTTCGTCCCGTGTCCGGATGGGACTCTCCTTTGCATGGAAGGCAAGCTTGGCGATTTGGATATGTAGATCTCCTTCTCTGTAACCGACTCTGTGTAACCCTAGCCCCCTCCGGTGTCTATATAAACCAGAGGGTTTAGTCCATAGGACAAGAACAATCACAATCATATGCTAGCTTCTAGGGTTTAGCCTCCACGATCTCATGGTAGACCAAATCTTGTAATACTCATATCATCAAGATCAATCAAGCAGGAAGTAGGGTATTACCTCCATCGAGAGGGCCCGAACCTGGGTAAACATCGTGTCCCCAGCCTCCTGTTACCATTAGACTTAGACACACAGTTCGGGACCCCCTACCCGAGATCCGCCGGTTTTGACACCGACATTGGTGCTTTCATTGAGAGTTCCACTGTGTCGTCGCGATAAGGCCCGATGGCTCCTTCAATCATCTTCAACGATGCAGTCCAAGGGGAGGTTTTCCCTTCCGGATAGATCTTCATATTCGGTGGCTTCGCATTGCGGGCCAATTCGCTTGGCCATCTAGAGCAGAATGACAGCTACGCCCCTGGCCACCAGGTCAGGTTTGGAAACCTAAACTACACAGCCGACATCCGCGGAGACTTGATCTTCAATGGATTCGAGCCCATGTCATGTGCGCCGCACAGTCCCGGCGAGCATGACCTAGATCTGCCATCGGACAATACTCGGGTTTTTGCACCTGCGGCTGCTCCGGGAAACAATCCGGAGCAGACTGTGCCATCCGAGGACGGGTGGATGGACCCCGCCACGGAGGTAGCACACTCATCGGCCTTGGAGCCGTACACTTCTCCCACCTCCTATGAGGTCGGTACCACCGGACCCTTGGACTCTTCTCCGGCTACAGGATCCGAACCGCGTACGCCCGTGCATATCGAATCCGATTGGGCACCGGTCATGGAGTTCACCTCCATAGATATCTTTCAGCACTCGCCCTTGGGTGACGTGCTAAACTCATTAAGGTCTCTCTCTTTGTCAGGAGACTCTTGGCCGAACTATGTCTGGCTCGAGTGGGAAGCGGACGACGAAGAAATTCGGCACCCACCCACTACCCACTTAATAGGCATTGTCTATGACCTAACCGACGTGCTCGACTTCGACTCCGAAGACATCGACGGTATGGACGACGATGCAGGAGATGAATAGGAATCACCGCCTATCGGGCGCTGGATAGCCACCTCATCATATGACATATATATAGTGGACACCCCCAAAGAAGGCAATGACAACGAGGCGACGGAGGATAAACCCTCGGAGAAGCAATCTAGGCACCAGCGTCATAGACGCCGCTCCAAGCCCCGTCATGGCAAAAATAATGATATCGGCACAATAGATGACAATAGTCCGGATGGTGCCGAAGACAAGAACAATCCTACCGAGCCAGGCTTCGAGCAGGCTGAGCAGGAAGATGGGCAAACTAGCCCTAAGGAACAGGCAACAGATGGGGAATCAGAAGATGATAGTTACATGCCTGTCTCCGAAGACGAGGTGAGCCTTAGTGACGACGAATTCATCGTGCCTGAGGATCCCGTCGAGCAGAAGCACTTCAAGCGCCGGCTTATGGCCACTGCAAAAAGCCTGAAGAAAAAGCAGCAATAGCTTCAAGCTGATCAAGATCTGCTAACTGATAGATGGACCGAGGTCCTGGCCGCCGAGGAATACGAACTTGAGCACCCTACAAAATGTTACCCAAAGCGCAGGTTGCTACCTCAACTCGAGGAGGAGGCATTAAAGCCCACACTACCAGTGCATGATGCGGCTGACCGGCCACCCCATGGCCGAGACAAAGCGGCGTACAAGCCCTAAGTCCAGACCGCATTCCATCGCCAAACAAGCAAAAACATGCAGGCCGGGGGCTACACGAAGGACCTGGGAGATGCATTGGAAAATAAAGCAGGACCGTCAAGATCAATCTATGGATCGCGGGGGCGCGCCGCAATACGCGACGATGACTGTCATGCCGGACACATTAAACAAAAGTCCGACCGGGCCAAATACAACAGACCAGACACATTCGAACTGCGCCGTGATGTAGCCCGGCATAGAGGCGCCGCACACCCCCTATGCTTCACTAACGAAGTAATGGATCATGAATTCCCAGAAGGGTTTAAACCCGTAAACATTGAATCATATCATGGTACCACAGACCCCGCGGTATGGATTGAAGATTTTCTCCTACACATTCACATGGCCCGCGGAGATGATCTACACGCCATCAAGTACCTCCCACTAACACTCAAGGGACCAGCTCGGCATTGGCTGAATAGCTTGCTAGCAAACTCCATTGGTAGCTAGGAGAACATGGAAGACGCATTCCTCGACAACTTCCAAGGCACTTATGTGCGACCACCGGATGCTGATGACTTAAGTCACTGATACGTCTCCAACGTATCTATAATTTTTGATTGTTCCATGCTATTATATTACCCCTTTTGGATGTTTATGGTCTTTATTTTACACATTTATATCATTTTTGGGACTAACCTACTAACCGGAGGCCCAGCCCGTATTGCTGTTTTTTTTGCCTCTTTCAGTATTTCAAAGAAAAGGAATATCAAACGGAGTCCAAACGGAATGAAACCTTCAGGAGTGTGATTTTTGGAATGAACGTGATCCAGATGACTTGCAGTGCAAGCCAAGAAGCAGCCGAGGCTCCCACGAGATAGGAGGGCGCGCCCTCCTGTCTCGTGGGCCCCTCGGGCGGCCACCGACGTACTTATTCTTCCTATATATACCTACGTACAACGAAAACATCCAGGGAGCACCCGAAACACAATTTCCACCACCGTAACCTTCTGTATCCGTGAGATCCCATCTTGGAGCCTTCGCCGGCGTTCTGCCGGAGGGGGAATCAACCACGGAGGGCCTCTACATCAGCATCCTTGCCCCTCCGATGAGTTGTTAGTAGTTTACCACAGACCTACGGGTCCACAGTTATTAGCTAGATGGCTTCTTCTCTCTTTTTGGATCTCAATACAATGTTCTCCCCCTCTCTTGTGGAGATCTATTTGATGTAATCTCTTTTTGTGGTGTGTTTGTCGAGATCCGATGAATTGTGGGTTTATGATCAAGTTTATCTATGAATAATATTTGAATCTTCTCTGAATTCTTTTATGTATGATTGAGTTATCTTTGCAAGTCTGTTAGAATTATCGGTTTGGTTTGGCCTACTAGATTGATCTTTCTTGCCATGGGAGAAGTGCTTAGCTTTGGGTTCAATCTTGCGGTGTTCTTACCTAGTGACAGAAAGGGTTGCAAGACACATATTGTATTGTTGCCATCAAGGATAAGAAGATGGGGTTTATATCATATTGCATGAGTTTATCCCTCTACATCATGTCATCTTGCTTAAGGCGTTACTCTGTTCTTATGAACTTAATACTCTAGATGCAGGCAGGATTCAGTCGATGTGTGTAGTAATAGTAGTAGATGCAGGCAGGAGTCGGTCTACTTGTTATGGACGTGATGCCTATATACATGATCATGCCTAGATAATCTCATAATTATTCGCTTTTCTATCAATTGCTCGACAGTAATTTGTGCACCCACTGTAATACTTATGCTATCTCGAGAGAAGCCTCTAGTGAAACCTATGGCCCCCGGGTCTATCTCTTATCATATTTGCTTCCAATCTACTTTTATTTGCATCTTTACTTTTTGCATCTATATTATAAAATACCAAAAATATATTTATCTTATCACACTATCTTTATCAGATCTCACTTTCGCAAGTGGCCGTGAAGGGATTGACAACCCCTTTATCGCGTTGGTTGCGAGTTGTCAGTTTGTTTGTGTAGGTGCGTGGGACTTTTGAGGAGCCTCCTACTGGATTGATACCTTGGTTCTCAAAAACTAAGGGAAATACTTACGCTACTATTGCTGCATCACCCTCTCCTCTTCGAGGAAAACCAACGCAAGCTCAAGACGTAGCAAGAAGGATTTATGGCGCCGTTGCCGGGGAGGTCTTCGCTCAAGTCAAGACATAACAAGTACCCATCACAAACTCATCTCCCTTGCATTTACATTATTTTCCTCTCGTTTTCCTCCCCCCCACTTCACCCTTGCCATTTTATTCGCTCTCTCTTTCCCAATCCCCTCCTCTCTTTTCGCTTACCTTTTTCTGTTTGCTTGTGTGTTGGATTACTTGTTGCCATGGCGCAAGATAATACCAAATTGTGTGATTTTCAAATACCAATAATAATGATTTCCTTAGTACTCCGATTTCTCCTCTTAATGATGTTGAGTCTTGTGAAATCAATGCTGCTTTGCTAAATCTTGTCATGAAAGATCAATTCGCCGGCCTTCCTAGTGAAGATGCCGCTACTCATCTAAACAACTTTGTTGATTCGTGTGATATGCAAAAGAAGAAAGATACGGACAACAATATTGTCAAATTGAAGGTATTTCCGTTTTCACTTAGAGATCGTGCTAAAGTTTGGTTTTTGTCTTTGCCTAAAAATAGTATTGATTCTTGGAACAAGTGCAAAGATGCTTTGATCTCTAAGTATTTTCCTCCCGCTAAGATTATCACTCTTAGGAACGATAGTATGAATTTTAAACAACTTGATCATGAGCATGTTGCCCAATCTTGGGAAATAATGAAATTGATGCTTCGTAATTTCCCTACTCATGGTTTGAATTTATGGATGATTATACAAAAAATTTATGCCGAGTTGAACTTTGCTTCTAGAAATCTCTTAGATTCGGCTGCGGGAGGCACGTTTATGGAAATCACGTTAGGAGATTCTACAAAACTTCTTGATAATATTATGGCTAATTATTCTCAATGGCACACCAAAAGATCTTCTAGTAAAAAAGTGCATGCTATAGAAGAAATCAATGTTTTGAGTGGAAAGATGGATGAACTCATGAAACTGTTTGCTACTAAAAATACTCCTCTTGATCCCAATGATGTGCCTTTGTCTTCTTTGATTGAGAATAATAATGAATCTATGGATGTGAATTTTGTTGGTAGGAATAGTTTTGGAAAGATTGCTTATAGAGGAAACTTTAATGCTAGACCGTTCCTAGTAATTCCTCTAATAATTATGGTAATTCCTACAATAATTCCTATGGTAATTTCAATAATATGCCCTCTGATTTTGAGCATAGTGTGAAAGAATTTATGATTTCTCAAAAGAATTTTAATGCTTTGCTTGAAGAAAAATTGCTCAAAGTTGATGATTTGGCTAGGAACGTTGATAGACTTTCGCTTGATGTTGATTCTCTTAAACTTAGATCTTCTCCTCCTAAGCATGATATCAATGAGTCTCTCAAAGTAATGAGAATTTCCATTGATGAGTGTAAGGAAAGAACCGCTAGATTGTGTGCTAAGAAAGATAGCTTTATAAAAGCGTGTTCTTCTAGTTTCCATGAAAATAATGATGAAGATCTTAAAGTTATTGATGCGTCTCCTATTAGATCTATGTTTCGCAATATGAATTTTGATGATTATGGGACTGATGATGAATCAACTTTGCCTAGAAGGCGTCCCAAGAATTCGGAGTCTTTAGATCTTGATGCTCAAGTTGGTAAAAGTAAGATGGGAGAAGTCACAACTTCAAATAACATTGAACCTACTCTTTCGGATTTCAAGGAACTTGATTATGATAATTGTTCTTTAAAAGGTTGTATTTCCTTGTTGCAATCCGTTGTTAATTCTCCTCATGCTTATAGTCAAAATAAAGCTTTTACCAAACATATCGTTGATGCTTTGTTGCAATCTTATGATGAAAAACTTAATTTGGAACTTTCTATACCTAGAAAACTTAATGATGAGTGGGAACCTACTATAAAGATTAGAATAAAAGATTATGAGTGTTTTGCTTTGTGTGATTTGGGTGCTAGTGTTTCCACAATTCCGAAAACTTTATGTGATATTCTAGGTTTCCATGATCTTGATGATTGCTCGTTAAATTTGCACCTTGCGGATTCCACCATTAAAAAGCCAATGGGAAGGATCAATGATGTTCTCATTATTGCAAATAGAAATTTGGTGCCCGTAGATTTTATCGTTCTTGATATAGATTGCAATCTTTCTTGCCCTATTATTCTTGGTAGACCTTTCCTTAGAACGATTGACGCGATTATTGATATGAAGGAAGGGAATATTAGATTCCAATTTCCATTAAAGAAAGGCATGGAGCACTTTCCAAGAAAGAAATTCAAATTACCTTATGAATCTATCATGCGGGCTACTTATGAATCAAGTGCCAAAGATGGCACTCGTTAGATCTATCTTCACTTTTATGCCTAGCTAGGGGCGTTAAACGATAGCGCTAGTTGGGAGGCAACCAAATTTTCTTTGTGTTTTTTGTTTTTGCTCCTGTTTAGTAATAAGTTTTGCATCTACCTTCTGTTTAGATGTGTTTTTATCTTTTAGTTAGTGTTTGTGCCAAGTAGAACCTATAGGATAAACTATGATGATAGTTGATTTGATTCTGCTGAAAAACAGAAACTTTGCTCTCACGAGCAAATATTCAATAAATCACTGAAACGTGCTTTTGCTTTGATTCTTTTTGCTGCTGATCAACAAACAAATTGTCCAGTACGTCCTATTTTGGTAGGATTTTTAGAGTTCAGAAGTTTGCGTTAGTTACAGATTGCTTCAGACTGTTCTGTTTTTGACAGATTCACCATAGAGAAGTTGGAATACAGTAGGTTTAACACCAAAATAAATAAAGAATGAGTTCATTGCAGTACCTTATGTGGTGGTTTTGTTTTCTTTCACTAACGGAGCTTATAAGATTTCCTGTTGAGTTTTGTGTTGTGAAGTTTTCAAGTTTTGGGTAAAGCTTTTATGGACTATGGAATAAAGGATGGCAAGAGCCTAAGCTTGGGGATGCCCAAGGCACCCCAAGATATTCAAGGATAGCCAAAAGCCTAAGCTTGGGGATGCCCCGGGAAGGCATCCCCTCTTTCATCTTCGTTCATTGGTAACTTTACTTGGAGCTATATTTTTATTCGCTACATGATATGTGTTTTGCTTGGAGCGTCATGTATTATATTAGTCTTTGCTTTTTAGTCTACCACAATCATCCTTGCTGTACACACCTTGTTGGAGAAGCCTATTTGATTAGAATTTGCTAGAATACTCTATGTGCTTCACTTATATCTTTTGAGCTTGATAGTTTTTGCTCTAGTGCTTCACTTATATCTTTTAGAGCACGGTGGTGTCTTAATTTTGAAGAAATTGCTAGTCTCTCATGCTTCACTTATATTATTTTGAGAGTCTTTTAGAACAGCATGGTATTTGCTATGGTTACAAAATTGGTCCTAGAATGATGAGCATCCAAGTTGGGTATAATAAAAACTATCATAGGAAGTGAATTGGATGCTATGATCAATTTGTTACTTGATTATTGTTTTGAGATATGGAGGTAGTGATATTAAAGTCATGCTAGTTGGGTTATTGTGAATTTAAAGAATGCTTGTGTTGAAGTTAGCAAGTCCCGTAGCATGCACGTATGGTTAAAGTTGTGTAACAAATTTGAAACATGAAGTGTACCTGGCTTGTGCATCCTTATGAGTGGCGATCGGGGACGAGCGATGGTCTTTTCCTACCAATCTATCCCCCTAGGAGCATGCGCGTAGTGCTTGATTTTTGATGACTTTTAAATTTTTGCAATAAGTATATGAGTTCTTTTGACTAATGTTGAGTCCATGGGTTATACACACTTTTACCTTTCCGCCATTGCTAGCCTCTTCGGTACCGTGCATTGCCCTTTCTCACCTTGAGAGTTGGTGCAAACTTCGCCGGTGCATCCAAACCCCGTGATACGATACGCTCTATCACACATAAACCTCCTTATATCTTCCTCAAAACAGCCACCATACCTACCTATTATGGCCTTTCCATAGCCATTCCGAGATATATTGCCATGCAACTTTCCACCATTCCGTTTATCATCATCATGACATACATTACTTTTGTCATATTGCCATTATATGATCATGTAGTTGACATCGTATTTGTGGCAAAGCCACCATGCATTATTTTTCATACATGTCACTTTTGATTCATTGCACCATCCCGGTGCACCGCCGGAGGCATTCATATAGTCATATCTTGTTCTAGTTTCAAGTTGTAATTCATATGTTGTAATCAATAGAAGTGTGATGATCATCATTATTAGAGCATTGCCCAAAGAAAAAAAAAGAAGAAAGGCCAAAAGAAAAAAGAAAGGCCCAAAAAAAATAAAAAGAAAAGAAAAAAAAGAAAAAGGAAAAAAAGAAAAGAAAAAAAATAAAAAAGAAAAAAGAAAAAGAAATAAAAAGGGCAATGTTACTATCTCTTTTTCCAGACTTGTGCTTCAAAATAGCACCTTGTTCTTCATGTAGTGAGTCTCATATATTGTGCTTCAAAGTAGCACCATGTTTTTCATATAGTGAGTCTCATAAGTTGTCTTTTTCATACTAGTGGGAATTTTTCATTATAGAACTTGGCTTGTATATTCCTACGATGGGCTTCCTCAAATGCCCTAGGTCTTCGTGAGCAAGCAAGTTGGATGCACACCCACTAGTTTTCTTTTGTTGAGCATTCATTTATAGCCCTAGTGCATCTGTTGCATGGCAATCCCTACTCCTCATGTTGACATCAATTGGTGGGCATCTCCATAGCCCGTTGATTATCCTCGTCAATGTGAGACTTTTTTTTGTCTTCTCCACACAATCCCCATCATCATATTCTATTCCACCCATAGTGCTATATACATGGCTCACGCTCATGTATTGTGTGAAGGTTGAAAAAGTTTGAGATTATTTAAGTATGAAACAATTGCTTGGCTTGTCATCGGGGGTATAGAAGTTGGGAACATCTTTGCGTGACGAAAATGAAGCATAGCCTAACTATATGATTTTGTAGGGATGAACTTTCTTTTGCCATGTTATTTTGAGAAGACATGATTGCTTTGATTAGTATGCTTGAAGTATTACTATTTCTTATGTCAATATGAACTTTTATTTTGAATCATTTGGATCTGAACATTCATGCCACAATAAAGAAAATTACATTGAGAATTATGCTAGGTACCATTCCACATCAGAAATTCTTTTTTATCATTTACCTACTCGAGGACAAGCAGGAAATAAGCTTGGGGATGCTTGATATCTCTCCAACGTATCTATATTTTTTGATTGTTCCATGCTATTATATTACCCCTTTTGGATGTTTATGGGCTTTATTTTACACATTTATATCATTTTTGGGACTAACCTATTAACCGGAGGCCCAGCCCATATTGCTGTTTTATTGCCTGTTTCAGTATTTCAAAGAAAAGGAATATCAAACAGAGTCCAAACGGAATGAAACCTTCGGGAGCGTGATTTTTTGAACGAACGTGATCCAGAGGACTTGGAGTGCAAGCCAAGAAGCATCCGAGGCTCCCACGAGATAGGAGGGCACGCCCCCCTGTAGGGCGCGCCCCTGTCTCGTGGGCCCCTCGGGAGGCCACCGACGTACTTCTTCCTCCTATATATACCTACGTACCCCAAAACATCCAGGGAGCACCCGAAACACAATTTCCACCGCCGTAACCTTCTATATCCACGAGATCCCATCTTGGAGCCTTCGTCGGTGTTCTGCCGGAGGGGGAATCAACCACGGAGGGCCTCTACATCAACATCCTTGCCCCTCCGATGAGTTGTGACTAGTTTACCACAGACCTACGGGTCCATAGTTATTAACTAGATGGCTTCTTCTCTCTTTTTGGATCTCAATACAATGTTCTCCCCCTCTCTTGTGGAGATCTATTTTATGTATTCTCTTTTTGCGGTGTGTTTGTCGAGATCCGATGAATTGTGGGTTTATGATCAAGTTTATCTATGAATAATTTTTGAATCTTCTCTGAATTCTTTTATGTATGATTGAGTTATCTTTGCAAGTCTCTTAGAATTGTCGGTCTGGTTTGGCCTACTAGATTGATCTTTCTTGCCATGGGAGAAGTGCTTAGCTTTGGGTTCAATCTTGCGGTGTTCTTACCTAGTGACAGAAAGGGTTGCAATACATGTATTGTATTGTTGCCATCGAGGATAAAAAGATGGGGTTTTTATATCATATTGCATGAGTTTATCCCTCTACATCATGTCATCTTGCTTAAGGCGTTACTTTGTTCTTATGAACTTAATACTCTAGATGCAGGCAGGATTCGGTCGATGTGTGTAGTAATAGTAGTAGATGCAGGCAGGAGTCGGTCTACTTGTTATGGACGTGATGCCTATATACATGATCATGCCTAGATAATCTCATAATTATTCACTTTTCTATCAATTGCTCGACAGTAATTTGTGCACCCACTGTAATACTTATGCTATCTCGAGAGAAGCCTCTAGTGAAACCTATGGCCCCCGGGTCTATCTCTTATCATATTTGCTTCCAATCTACTTTTATTTGCATCTTTACTTTTTGCATCTATATTATAAAATACCAAAAATATATTTATCTTATCACACTATCTTTACCAGATCTCACTTTCGCAAGTGGCCGCGAAGGGATTGACAACCCCTTTATCGCGTTGGTCGCGAGTTCTCAGTTTGTTTGTGTAGGTGCATGGGACTTTTGAGGAGCCTCCTACTGGATTGATATCTTGGTTCTCAAAAACTAAGGGAAATACTTACGCTACTATTGCTGCATCACCCTCTCCTCTTCGAGGAAAACCAACGCAAGCTCAACACGTAGCAATCACATAACACAACAGCCCGGAGAGTCAGCCAGGAAATTCTGGACTTGGTTCCTAACTAAAAAGAACCAAATTGTCGATTGTCCGGATGCCGAAGCCTTAGCAGCTTTCAAGCATAACATCCGTGACGAATGGCTTGCCCGACACCTCGGCCAAGAAAATACAAAGTCCATGGCAGCCCTTTCGACACTCGTGACCAGCTTTTGCGCGGACGAGGACATCTGGCTAGCTCGCAGCAACATCACACCAAAAAACTCCGGCGATTCAGACTCTAGAGACAGCAACAGCGAGCCACGGCGGAATAGACACAAGCGCCAGAACATTGGTGACAACACCGAAGACACGACAGTCAACGCTGGATTCAGAGGCTCGAAATCCGGTCAGTGGAAAAAGCCATTCAAAAGAAACAATCCGGGCTCGTCCAGTTTGGACCGCATACTCGATTGCTCATGTCAAATTCATGGCACCCTCGATGAACTAGCCAACCACACTAACAGAGAATGATGGGTATTTAAACAGGCCGGCAAGTTAAATGCCGAATACAAGGACAAGGGGCTGCATAGTGATGACGATGAGGAGCCCCGACTGCCGAACACAGGAGGATAGAAGAAATTCCCTCCCCAGGTGAAAACAATGAATATGACATACACAACCCATATTCCCAAGAGGGAACGGAAGCGTGCACTACGGGATATCTATGCGATGGAGCCATTCGCCCCAAAGTTCAACCCATGATCCTCCTGTGCAATCACCTTCAATCGCAGGGACCATCCTACCAGTATCCGTCATGGCGATTCGGCCGCATTGGTCCTCGATCCAATCATTGACGGATTCCACCTTACACGAGTCCTCATGGACGGTGGCAGCAGCTTGAACCTGCTTTACCAGGATACAGTGCGCAAAATGGGCATCGACCCGGCAAGGATCAAACCCACCAAAACCACCTTTAAAGGTGTAATACCATGTGTAGAGGCCTGTTGTACGGGCTCAATCATACTGGAAGTAGTCTTCGGATCTCCGAACAACTTCTGAAGCGAGGAGTTAATCTTCGATATCGTCCCCTTCCAAAGTGGTTATCATGCCCTACTAGGACAAACCGCATTTGCTCGATTCAATGCGGTGCCGCACTACGCATACCTCAACCTCTAGATGCCAGGACCTCGCGGGGTTATAAGAATTAATGGAAACACAGAGCGCTCCCTGCGTATGGAGGAGCATACTGCGGCCCTAGCGGCCGAACTACAAAGCAACCTTCTTAGGCAAACAGCTAATTCAGCAATGAAAAACCCGGACACCGTCAAGCGAGTCCTGAGTACCCCGCAGGAGGATCATCCGGCGCGTCCAAAGCTGGATTAGCAATTCGGCCTCCGTCCTAGTCCCAGCCAAGCGGCAAAACATGTGCCGCGCATACATAATTATGCACTAAAAATACCATGGGCACGAGCGGAGGCACAACTATGACGCTGTCCACGATGCGGCTCAACCACCATGGAACCCGTATCCCTTCATCATTTTCTTTCTTTCAGGACCCAATCTTCTGGAAGCCCTTTCTGATAGCCGGATTATCGGACTCATCACGGAAAGGAAAAACCAAGGAGGTATGAAGCTTTGGCGTACAAGGGAATACCCAGGTGGTCTCTGTTAACGATCGTTATACCTATTTTATATAACCACATGTAGCTTACCCTTGGCTAGGACATGTTAAATAGTCCTATTTTGCTTATCGCATTACTTGTATAAATACACTTTGATGTATAATTTGAATAACAGTGGAAGAAACATACAACGTCAGCTTATTATTGCATTTTCTTCATATTTTGCCTTATATTGTTTATTTACTACAAATCGCGTCCGTACACTTTGGTATGTTCAGTTCGCCAGGGGCTTCAGTGTACCCCACAACACGACAAGAAAGTCCGAACACTTTTGATAGTGCGGCACCCCGAACTTATAGCATTATATGCATCAGCTCCGAATCATGTCTTGGGTCAATAGTTGGGTTTTCCCGGCTCCCTTGTTTTGGTGCCTTACGTTCCGCTATATCGGCTAAGGTAGCACAGGGAGAACTACTGCGATTGTGTCCCGGTTCTTCCGGACGAGAACCTCAGTAGAGAAAGCCGAAAACTGACTGTCATGATGCGGCAAGAGCTGGTCGCAGTTCGAGAGGTCTCAAATCCTTAAAGATTTTTTTCGCTTCAGGTGAGGAATTGGCCTGGTCCGATTTAGGCGTGCATAGTGCTCCAACTTCGGCCTTCCGAATACTAGGGGCTTCGCCAAAGTTTAAAATTGTAGACTTCTATGGCTAAGTGAGAGTGATAAAGCTGTATAGTCCGATTGCCTTGTTCGCTGCGCTAAACACCTCCTTAAAGGACCAAAAATTTGGACTAAGAGTGTTTAGATTTATCCCGAACAACCCGGTACTAGCTACATGGGGGCGGAAGCCGACGACTAGCCAACTCTTAGATTTTATAAACAGCCGCACGGAAAGTAATATTTTAAATCAATAAGCGTTACATAAACGCACATGAACTTGTTTTCATATTACAGGATGACACGAATACATTTCACTCAAATATCACATCCTTAGTACATTCGTCCGCCACAAGGCGGGCACCCTTCAGGACACCATCATAATACTTCTCAGGGTAATGATGCTCCTTGTCCTTCGGCGACCCCTCCTTCAGCAGCCTCTCAGCATCCATCTTCGCCCAGTGCACTTTCACACGGGCGAGGGCCCTGCGCAGACCTTCAATGCACACGACCGCTTAATGACTTCGAGCCGCAGACAAGCATTTACCATCTGCTTTACAAGGCCAAAGTAGTTGCCGGGCAGGGGCTCGCAAGGCCACAGCCGGACTATAAAGTCCTTCATGGCCAGTTCGGCCGCCTTGTGTAACTCGACCAGCTGCTTCAGCTGGTCGCTCAAGGGCATCGGATGTTCGGCCCCAATATACTAGGACCAGAACAACTTCTCTGTCGAGCTCCCCTCTTCCGTACGATAGAACTCCGCGGCATCCGATATGCTACGTGGCAGATCAGCAAACACTCTTGGAGAGCTCCGAATTCGGGTAAGTAAAAGAAAAGTCTCCTTCACATGCTTGATTTGCATAATGAATGCCTTACCCGCCGCTATCTTCTTGGCCGCCTGGATCACCTAGAGGGCCTTTTGGGCTTCGGCCTTGGCATCTTGTGCTCTCTGGAGGGCCTTCGCAAGCTCGGACTCTCGCGTCTTGGATTCACGCTCCAGGGACTCGCATTTTCTGGCGAAGTCCTAGAGCTCTTGCTGGACCTCATTCACCCGAGCATCTTGTTTCTCGCGCTCGGTGTGCTCCTTGGCCGCCCTGTCTTCGGCCTCGGACAGCGCTTTCTTCAGGGCCGACACTTCGGTCGTGGCCCATATTGAAATTCAGGTTGCTTCTTTTAGCATCATAAATTTTCCTCCGTATAATGCACGAACGGGGTATCACTTACCTTTGTTCTCCTCGAGCTGCCTCTTCACCAGGCCGAGCTCTTCTTCGGCCCGCTCCAGGTTCTGCTTCAGTCCGGAGACCTCCGCAGTGTGGGTGGCGGTGGCCAGCAACGAGGCCTGCTTATTCACATTCTCATAACATGATTAGACTCCTACAGATATTTTTTATCCTCTATTCGGCTTTTCTTTACGAACACCAAACAGAGCATCAGGGGCTACTATCTATGCTATGATATTTCCTCATAATGTGATTACTTACCTCAAAGCCTGTTAGGAGGCTGGTGCATGCTTCGGTCAACCCGCTTTTGGCAGACCAAACCTTCTAAATCACCATACTCAAAAGAGTACGGTGCTCTTTGTCAATGGAAGCGCCGTGAAGCGCTTCCAGCAAATTGTTCGATGCCTCTGGTTGGACAGAGGTCATAATAACATGCGGCTTGCCCTCCTTAGCGACGGACTGCCTACTTGAATTCGGAACCATTCGAGGTTCCGGCGTAGTGTCCGGACAGGACCCGGACTTGCTGCGGCCCCCGACGTCAAGATCCATGGGGGTCTTTCCCTCCATGAGCCCGACGCCTGGGATTTCGCCTTGCGGCGTCTCCAGAATCATCTCCCCCTGCTCCGGTATCCTCTGGGACAACATCTCAGTGTCGTCCGCAGGCCGGAGGGATGTGGCCGTCGGGAGCGAATAGCTGTTCATCTCCGACGGACTCAAAGACCCGTCCGAGGAGGATACACCTATATGGGCTTTGTACGGACTGTATGATCATGTTTAAACATGTTAGAAAGCAATAAAGCGAAACATACCGGAAGATAGTATCCGAACACTTACGACTTTGCCTGGGGCTTGTCCCTGGACAGCCACTCCTCGTCGCTATAGGCGGCGGTTGTGGATGGTCCGGAGGGAGGGTTCTTCCCTTCTTGGACCCTTCATCCTCCCTGGACGGGGCCGCCTTCCTTTTCTTCTCCTCCCTGGTTGGGGGATGGACTTCCTCTTCCTCCTCCTCGTATTTGTTGGAAGAGGGCACCTCGGTGTCTTCGGACGATGTGTCTGACACGGCCTTGCACCGGAGACCTTTCCTGGTCCCCGTGGCCTTCTTCTTGGCCTTCTTCTCCGGCACCTTGTAAGGCGCCGGGACCAGCATCTCTGTCAGGAGAGCGGTTGCTAGATCTTCAGGTAGCGGAGCCGGACAGTTGATCTGCTCCGCCGTCGCCACATATTCCTGTTAAATCAGCACAGTGGTTTAGACTCCCCCCCGAATATACTGGGAAAAGCTCATCTCAAAAGATGGAAGGCTTACCGGATTGGCAGAGCGCTTTGCGCTGAGTCCACGGTCTTCGGTGAGGGGAGGGGGACTTCAGACGCCTTGAACAACACCTTCCAGACGTCTTTGTGCATCGTGTCTAAGAGCTCCTGAAGCAGCTGGTGTTTGGCCGAATTGAAGTCCCACATATTGAATGCCCGTCTTTGACATGGGAGGATCCGGCGGAAAAGCATGACCTGGACCACATTGACGAGCTTGATCTTCTTGCCCATCATATTCTTGATATAGTTCATGAGTCTGGTCAGCTCCGCAGGGGCACCCCAGGCCAAGCCTTTCTTTTCCTAGGAGGTGATCCGCATGGGGATGCCGGATCGAAATTTGGGGGCCGCCGCCCAGTTGGCATCATGTGGCTCGGTGATGTAGAACCACCCCGATTGCCACCCCTTCACGGTCTCCACGAAGGAGCCTTCGAGCCAGGTGACGTTGGGCATCTTTCCCACCATGGCACCTCCGCACTCTGCTTGCTCACCACCCACTATCTTCGGCTTCACGTTGAAGATCTTTAGCCACAAGCCAAAGGGGGGCTGGATGCGGAGGAAGGCCTCACACACGACGATAAACGCTGAGATGTTGAGGATGAAATTTGGGGCCAGATCATGAAAATCTAGCCCGTAGTAGAACATGAGCCCGCAGACAAACAGGTGGAGGGGAAATCCCAGTCCACGGACGAAGTGGGGGAGATATACAACCCTCTCGTGGGGTTCTAGAGTGGGCATGATCCGCCCTTCGTCCGGGAGCCGGTGCGTGATGTTTGCGGCCAAGTATCCGGCCTCCCGAAGCTTCGTAATGTCCTCCTCCATAACAGAGGAGGCCATCCACTTGCCTCCCGCTCTGGACATGATTGGAATGGCTTTACGGAGAAGGTGAGAACTTGGGCGCTGGAGCTCGAGAGTGCGAGAGCAGATGAGAAATGGAGGAATAAAGCGTGGGTGAAAAAGTGGAATCCTTATCTCTTTATAAAGGCGGTAAAAACCATGTGCCTCCCCTCTTGCCCGTTAAAATCGCTTATTCCCCAAGCGCCATGGTTGATTGCGCGGTTGGGTTTCGCACGCCTGTATTGATGAGAATCCCACAATAAGGGGATACGATCTCTGCTTCGACAAGACGTGCCAATAAAACTGCCTCACAATATGTGCAGTGGCTGGTCATGAAAAACGGTTCGAGTAGTGACCGGGCCATGGCGTGATGTCACTCTACCAAAAAGTTGTCAGCAGATTAGATTTGTGGAATACTGTTCTCTCTACGGTGTTATGTGGAATTTGTTTTGCAGAGTCGGACACGATTCTCGTGTTCAAAATCTTCTATGGAGTATTCGGAGGAGGAACCCGCCTTGCAATGCCGAAGACAATCTGCGCGCCGGACTCATCATCATTGAAGCCTGATTTAGGGGCTACTGAGGGAGTCCTGGATTAGGGGGTATCCGGACAGCCAGACTATATACTTTGGCCGGACTGTTGGACTATGAAGATACAAGATTGAAGACTTCGTCCCGTGTCTGGATGAGACTCTCCTTTGCGTGGAAGGCAAGCTTGGTGATTCGGATATGTAGATCTCCTTCTCTGTAACCTACCCTATGTAACCCTAGCCCCCTCCGGTGTCTATATAAACCGGAGGGTTTAGTCCATAGGACAAGAACAATCACAATCATAGGCTAGCTTCTAGGGTTTAGCCTCTATGATCTCGTGGTAGATCAACTCTTGTAATACTCATATCATCAAGATCAATCAAGCAGGAAGTAGGGTATTACCTCCATCGAGAGGGCCCGAACCTGGGTAAACATCATGTCCCCAGCCTCCTGTTACCATTAGCCTTCGACGCATAGTTCGGGACCCCCTACCCGAGATCCGCCGGTTTTGACACCGACAGGGAGTGCTTGCACCATCCCTGTCGCCATCTCCTCCTGCATCGCCGAGCGGCCACATCGTGAACTTGGTGCTTGAGTTCATCCTGCAGCTACATGGGCTGTCGTGCCGCAGCCTTCGTCTTCCCCGGGTGCTCGCGAATGTGCTGGAGGTCGACCGGCCACGGCGGCAGAGCCTTCACATGAAGGGGTGTTGCCATGGTGACATGTGGATGAACACAGGGTTCCCCGCCCCTCAAGTGATGCTCCTTCGCCGAGCCTGGAAGACCTTCGCACGTGTCCATTGCTTGATGGATGGACACGTGCTCTACTTCAAGCTAGCGGAGAGCTCGACTGATGGCGAAAGCTCCTCTTTGGGAGAGAGTGACGGGGAGGACAGCGACAGGGACGACGAGGGCGTCGAGCGAGAGGATGACCGGTCTAACTAGGCGTCGGACCCACCGTCCCTGGGCGGCGCCGGCAGCAGCAGCATCTGCACCCGACCCTTCCTCCCGGTGGAACAATTTGCCGGGGGATGGGGCCAGCTCCTTCAACATCTCGGGGCCGCCTCCTAGGCGGCTGGCATGGGAAGGCCAGAGAAGGCGAAGAA
Organism: Triticum aestivum; assembly: GCF_018294505.1. NCBI lineage: Eukaryota > Viridiplantae > Streptophyta > Magnoliopsida > Poales > Poaceae > Triticum > Triticum aestivum. The sequence continues at coordinate 157,015,161 of NC_057810.1, forward strand.
GGTGGCGGGCCGTCAATTCGGAGTACATGGGCACCGACGCCTTCATAGCGTATTGCCGGCCCGCTGCCTCATCTTTCAGCTCTTCTCCCGGCACCACCATCACCAGCCCTCTTCTAGACGGCCACCGGGATGTTTTCTTGGTGTCTTCTGCTACTCGTACCTCTCCTAGGCACTCCTTTTGCCCTCCTGCCATCTTGTTCCGCTTCCTGGGGAGAGGGACAAGAAAGGGATTACGGGCATCTTATCTCTTTTTAGTTTTTAAGCATACAAGCACTTGTCAGATTTAAACCTTATAATCCCCTTGCTTATGTTTACATTTCATAAGAACTGTACTTGTATGGGACGTATAAATAAAAAAGGGTGCTTGCTGGGTTTTTTGTGCATGAGCGAGGCCCATGCCAAGGAACGATTCCTTGTTATTTTTAAGATAAACATTGTTGCCCGCAACAGGCCTTGCCGTCCCCCTTGCTTCAGTCAACCATACTCATGCTTTTGGCGGAGGCAGGGGTGAAGTAGGGTTAGGCCCTTCGTTCGCTTCCTTGCCATCGCGACTATGACCAAGTTCCGACCCAGGGATTGGGTATAGGAAAAGGGGAGCACGGTGGTTAGGAATGAAACAAGGTTTCATACATCCCAATTCCACTTGGAATTGTGCAAACAGGGGATAAAGGACTTATCTGAATCTGCAGCCCCCCAGCAACCTTGGCTTGCCGTGGTTTGACCCTTGTGTCTGCAGCCTCCGGCAACCTTGGCTTGTTCTCTTTCTTCCAAATAGCTCAGCAGGAATGTCCATGTACCCTGCAAACCAAAGAGGACAGAAAGGAACAGAGAGACGGACATTCGAACTCTATGCTAGGGGTTAGCCGCTGTTGAGCACTATCAACCCTAACCGAGGGAGAGACTCAACCTAGCATGCATGCTATAACTTAGGGCGCTAGCACTTCATTTATTTATGCTCAGGGTCTGCACCTGGCTTTGTACATAGGGTTACATGCCTTGCTAGCAAGGCTTGTACAAAAGGTGGTTTGCCGGGAGGCCCGGCCACCGCGCCTTATGGGTAAATCTTGCGAAGATGCTCAATGTTCCATGAGTTACCCACTGGAATGGCATCTTTGGTCTCCAGGCGGACTGCGCCGGGCCTGGTGACTCGTACTACCCGATAAGGGCCTTCCCACTTTGGCGTCAACTTGTTGGAATTCTTGGCCGACTGAACGTGCCGAAGAACAAGGTCGCCTTTCTCAAAGCTTCAGGCATGACCTTGCAGCTATGATAGTGGTGCAAGGCTTGCTGGTAGTGCGCTGCTCTCATAGCGCCCCAAAGATGATCTTCCTCGAGGAGCGTTGCGTCATCTTGCCGCAATCGCTCTTGCTCAAGATCGTCATAAGCGAGCACTCGAGGTGACCCGTATGTGAGTTTCATGGGGAGAACTGCTTCTGCCCTGTATACCAGGGCAAAGGGTGTCTGGCCGGTGGCTCGATTTGGTGTCGTTCTGATTGACCAAAGAACCACCGGCAGCTCATCAATCCAGCGCCTTCCACTCTTGCGCAGCCTGTCAAAGGTCTTTGTCCTTAGGCCTCGCAGCACTTCAGCATTTGCCCTCTCAGCCTGGCTGTTGCTCCGTGGGTGTGCCACGGAAGAAAAACAGACCTTGCTGCCGAGGTCTTGGATGTATTGCATGAAGGTGCGGCTTGTGAACTGCGTGCTGTTGTCGATGATGACTCTGTTTGACACACTGAAACGGCAGGCTAGCCCCTTGAAGAATTTGATGGATGACTGCGCTGTCACCTTCCTCACTGCTTCCACCTCCAGCCACTTTGTGAACTTGTCGATTGCAATGTAAAAGTACTCAAAGCCCCCGACAGCGCGGGGGAAAGGGCCCAGTATATCGAGCCCCCAGACCGAGAATGGCCAGGAGAGAGGGATTGTTTGAAGGGCTTGGGCCCTCAACCCTATGTGGGAGCCACACATGCCTCCATGTATCTTTCCAACAGCTCCAGTCCTTCCTCCCGGGGAATGCACTTCAATTTCACACCGTTTGGTCTTTTTCTGTATAGAACGTTGTCAACGAACTGAGACATGGCAGACCGATGGGCTACTTCCTCCGCTTCTTCCCGCTCCTCAGGAAGTTCCCCTGATTGGAGGAATTGGACGATATACTATGCCCATGCGGGAGCCTGGGGCTCGACAGCAAGGACTAAAGGCATTTCCTCTGCCATGGGAGCGGCTGTCTCTATGGCCAGGGCTTGTCGCCCCATCAGAGTCAGTTGCCCACGGTAGGCTTAGTGTCCGCAGCAACATCTTTGCCAATGGCTGCTGGGAGCTTGGTGGGAAAGTACTTGTCGGGGCCTGATTTCCTCCGCTTGTTCTGCTCTGTTGATGGTTCAACGGATGGTTGAGTTAACTGAAGCACAACAGTACCTGGTTCCATAGGTAGGTTAAAGGCAGCGCGCTTCGACAGGTAGTCGGCGATGTTGTTCTCCACTCGGGGAACATGCTCCGCCTGAATACCGTCAAAGCGCTCCTCCAGCTTCCTCACCTCATCTACGTAGGCCTCCATCAACGGGCTTTGATAATCCTTGTTAACCTACCTGACGACAAGCTGGGAATCACCCCTGACGATGAGCTTCTTGATCCCGAGGTCTGCCGCGGTCCTGAGATCGGCAAGCAATCCCTCGTATTTGGCAGTGTTGTTCGTTAACATCTCCCCGGGAAAGTGCATCTGGATTACATACTTGTGGTGCTCTCCGGTGGGTGCGACAAGCAGCACACCGGCACCGGCGCCTTGCAGCGAGAAAGCCCCGTCAAAGTACATAATCCAGTTGCGACTTGTTTTCTTGTCGGGAAGAGTGGTCTCCTGGATTTCTTCGTGAGGCGTCGAGGTCCATTCTACAATGAACTCTACCAAGACTGTGCTCTGGATCGTTGAAGTACTTTCAAACTTCAAATCAAAGCTCGACAGCTCCAAGGCCCATTCCACAATCCTCCCGGTTGTGTCTCGGTTATGCAGTATCCATTGCAACAGGAGGCGGGTGACGAAGGTGATCTTGTGTGCTTGGAAGTAATGATGCAGCTTCCTCGAGGCCATAAGGAGGCCGAAGAGCAATTTCTGCACACCGGAGTACCTTGACTTAGCCCTGTGCAAGAGGGGGCTGACAAAGTAAACCGGGTGCTGCACCATCTTCTTCTTTTGCACCACTTCTTCTGACTGTGTAGGCCCTGTCCCACCGGCGTCAGGCCCTACCGGGGGCCTCGCCTTGCCGGGACCAGGCCTTGCTGGGGGAAGCTTTGGCTCACCATCCGCCAGTCCTGCCGTCGCCACTGCCTCTTCGTCGACCTCCCTCTGTGCCACTAGCGCAGTGCTGACCACTTGATTCGTTGCCGCTAGATACAGCATCAACGGCTCTCGTGGTTTAGGCGCAACCGGTATCGGCGTGGAGGAGAGGTATTTCTTCAAATCCTGCAACGCTGCTTCGGCTTCTGGGGTCCATTCCATTGGGCCCGCCTTTTTCAAGATTTTGAAAAAAGGGTAGGGCACGTTCAGCAGACTTGGAGATGAATCTGCTCATGGCGGCAATGCAGCCAGTGAGCCGACGCACATCCTTGATCCGCTTGGGTGCCTCAATCTGCTCAATGGCCTTGATCTTGTCTGGGTTTGCCTTCATCCCATGCCGTGACACAAAGAACCCGAGAAGTTTGCCGGACGGGACACCGAAGACACAATTCTCAGGGTTCAGCTTGAGGTTGATCTTGCGCAAATTCGCAAATGCTCTTGCAAATCTTGTACAAGTGTTGCTTTGTCCTAGGTTTTGAACACTATGTGATCCATATAAGCTTCCATATTTCTATGTAGCTAGGGCTCAAAACCAATTTGGACCGCTCTTGCAAAGGTTGAGCCAGCACTCTTCAACCCGAAAGGCATCCGTAAAAAGCAATACATACCACATGGGGTGATGAATGATGTCTTCTCTTCCTCCTCTTTCGTCATGAAGATCTGGTGGTATCCTGAGTAGGCGTCAAGGAATGACAACAAGTCACACCCGGCCGTGGAGTCAACAATCCGGTCAATGCGCGGCAATGGGAAATGGTCATTTGGATAGGCCTTATTGATATCTGTGTAATCAATACACAACCTCCACTTCCCATTTGCCTTGTGCACCACCACCGGATTGGCCAACCACGTCAGGTGGAGTACTCCCCTCACCAGGCCAGCCGCTTCTAGCTTCCTGATATCCTTTGTGTGAACTCTTGCCTTTCCAAAGCTTGCTTCCTGACCTTCTGGTTGACGGGTCACGCATGAAGATAGACAGCAAGGTGGTGCTCAATCACCTCCATGGGAACGTTGGGGATGTCGGATGCTTGCCATGCAAACACATCGACCTTCGCCCGTAGGAAAGTGATGAGCGCGCCTTCCTATTTGCTATCGAGGGTGGAGCTTATGGTGAAAGCCCCTCCCGTGCCATCTTCCTTGACGGACACCTTCTTGGTCTCTGGTGGTGCAGCTCTGGACTTCTTGCTCTTGCCAGTGGAGCTCTCTGGCACGTCCTCAACGGGAGCATAGCACTCCGGAGAGGTGCGCTTAATGGAGTGGGTGCGAGAGGTTGTCACATCCCTAATTCTGGTCTGACCTATGCCAGCTTCCATGTGTGCATCATGTTTAAATTCAAATGAAACTTGAATTGAGGAATTTTCAAAAGCCTCAGAAAAACCTCTAAAAATAACCAACATTTAAATCTCATCAAATGAGTCCAAGAAAATGTTCCTGTTATTCTGTGAAAATATTGGCATGAGGAAAATTCAAACCAATATTTTTGGAGTCACAGAAATAATTTATTTTGGGTCTTTGATTTAAATCAATTATATATTCGGGTTGGAGTTATTTCTGCTATATAAGAAATAATGTTCAAATATTTTGTAAGTTTGCATGTGACCTTGGACTAGCTCTCTGAGCTCACATAAGAATTTACAGAAAGTTTTAAAATGGTTTAGTTTCCAAACTAAACCAAAACAAAATAATAGAAATAGAAAAGAAACAAAAGAGAGAGAGAAGAAAGTTACCTAGCGCTTACCTGCAGCACAACCGGCCCAGCACTGTAGCTGACCGGCCCAGCCCACCACCGCCTCGTCCCTGTCATCTTCCTCCCCCTCGCCCCGAAGCAGTTGCGTGCTGGACGCACGCGCGTCGACGCCGGCCACCTCCTGCTTCGCGCTGGAGGCCTCCCCTTCGTCCTAATCCGTGTCCGCGACGCCACGCAGCCCCCTGGCCCCCCTCTCACTCTCTCCTGAACGCTCTCCCCTCCTCTGCTCTCTCCCCGCACACGCCCGAGCGGAGCCGTCGCCGCCGTTCGCCATAGCCGCAGCCATCCCCTCCCCCTCGCCTCTCCGACATGCCTAGGAGCTCCGCCACACCGTCCCCGACCTCTCCGCCAAGTCAAGCAAGCCGGGACGCACCGCAGCACCGCCCTGTCACCGTCTTCAACCTCGGACCGCCGGAGATCCCTCTCGCCGCCCCGCTCACTCCGGTGCTTCCCCGAGCTCGCCGTCCACCCCACGAAGATCACCGTGAGCTTCTGCCTATCCTCCCCTCCCCGTTCGCTTTGCCGCGCACCGTAGCGACCACACCGCACTCACCCGGACGCGCCGCCGCCCACACTCGTCGCCGGTGATGCTCCGGGGACCATTTGGTCCCGGGCATGCGCCTAACGCGCTCCCTGCATCACGTAGAGCCTCCGTGGCACCTCGCCTCGCTCGTTTGCGCACCGCAGCCCCATCCCCACTTGCACCCGAGCTTCGGCCGCCGCCGAGCTCGTCGCCGGCACCACTCCGGCCACTCCCGGGCCGCGCCACCACCACAGTTGGATGTGGACGAGCGTCCGCATCCCGTAGCTGTGCTTCGCGCGCCAAACGGCGCCCTGTGGGCAAATCTCGCAGCACGCCGCCGCGTCTGGACTCGCCGGCGGCTAAACGCCGGCAGGCTTTGACCCGTTGACCGACGGGTTTGACCCCGCTGACCTAGTTGACTAGGTGGGGCCCTCTGCTAATTAACCTAGTTTAGGATTAATCAGAATTAGTTAGTCTAATTAGCTACTGACAAGTGGGTCGCACAGGTCAGGTTTGACCTGGCCGACCCAGTTGACCTGGTGACGTCACACCTATGTCATGCTGACGCAGTAACTTATTTTTTGGATTTATTCTTATATAGGAAATTCCAGAAAATGATTCAAACTTCTAAAAATCATAGAAATTCAACCGTAACTCCAAATTAAATAATTTATATATGAAAAATTATCAGAAAAATCCAATCTATCCATCTGTAACATTTTCATGCATGTTAGAGCAACTTATGACTACTGTTTAGGACAATTCAATTAAATGGCATATGAATATCCACATATGGAGTTTGAATTTGAACTTAGGGTTCAAACCAACTTCATTTAACTTGTTGCTAGTTGCATTAGCTCAAACCACAGCATATTGCCATGTCACATTCATGCATCATATTGTGCATTGCATTGATTGTGTTTCCTTCTCTGTTGCCGGTATTTGTCCCCTCTCTGTAGACGTTGTACCGACGTTGTGATCGTTGACACTAATGAAGACTCAATGCTATCTTCAGAAGTGCCAGGCAAGCAAAACCCCCTTGTTCATTCCGATAAAATCCCACTCTCTCGCTCCTGCTCTCTTTTACTGCATTAGGACAACAATGATTCATCTGTTACTTGCTGCGGTAGCTGAACCCCTTTATCCTTTGCATGACCTGTCATTGCCACAGTAAATAGATGAAACCCACTAGCATGAGTAGGAGTTGTTTGAGCCCTGATGTGCCTACTCATTCATGCTTGTTTGTCATGCCTGCTACTGCTTAGAGTTGAGTCAGGTCTAATTCATCGGGAATGAATCGGAGGTGTGTGAACATGTCCTACCATTGAGAACTAAGTGTGTGAACACGATTTGGTAAAGGTAGCGGTGAGAGGCCATGTAGGAGTACATGGTGGGTTGTCTCATTGCAGCCGTCCTCAGGAACTGAGTTCTGTGTTTGTGATCCATGAATAGTTACTACCACACATTGGGTTCTGGTAACTCGACCCCTCTCGACTTATTAATCAACATGATCTCTGTCCAGGAGTTGGAACTAGTTTCTGGTGTTTGTAGGTAGTGTTAGTAGTCTACCAAGTGGCACCCGGTACAGGTGGGCTTGGGACAGACTAGGCACAGTGGCACGGTGTACCAAGTGGCACCCGGATGGTGGGCTTGGGAACCCTGCTCACATCGTTTGGGTCCGTGAGTGACACCCGGGCCGGATCTCCTTGCGGATGGAACCCGAATAGGCGATAAACCTGGACGAGAGACTTGTGTGGTTAGTCAGGTCATGGCCGACACCCTCGCTGGGCTTCCGCATGAAGGTTGCCGAGTACATGTCGTGTAAACGGCGGTAAGTGGTGAGAGCGTGTGTGAAGAAGTACACCCCTGCAGGGTTATCATTATCTATTCGAATAGCCGGATTCCTCGGATATGGAAACTTGGACCCCTTGCATAGTTCATAGACAAGTGAAAGTGGATACTCTAAAATACGCAAGATAAGCGTGAGTGCTATGGATGGCGTTCTCGTAGGGAGACGTGAGCGGATCCATAGTGGTGTATTGATATGGTGAATATGTGGACTCGTGTGCGCCACCTCAAAAGAGTTATTTGCAGTCGTAGTTCAGGATAGCCACCGAGTCAAAGCTGGCTTGCTGCAGTTAAACCCCACCATCCCCTTGTTGATAATGATGCATATGTAGTTAGATCTGATGTAAGTCTTGCTGGGTACATTTGTACTCACGTTGCTTAATTTATGTTTTTGCAGAGAGATGTCAGTCTCGCTAGTAGTGCCGCGTGGACTTCGACGTTTAGCTTGTTACCTCAGCTACGATCTTAAGCCCTCGGCAGGATCTGGTAGATAGTCAGGCTTCTCAGCCTTTTTCATTTGTAGATGTCTGTACTCAGACATGTTAAGCTTCCGCTTGTGCTTTGACTTGTATGCTCCGAGTGTTGGGTCATCAGACCCATGTTTGTAATATCTCTCTCCTCGGAGTCTATTAAATAAAATACTTGAGTTGTAGAGTCATGTTGTGATGCCATGTTGTATTTGCACATATCGAGCATATTGTGTGTATGTTGTTGAAATGCTTGGTATGTGTGGGATCTGGCTATCTAGTTGTTTATCCTTAGTAGCCTCTCTTACCGGGAAATGTCTCCTAGTGTTTCCACTGAGCCATGGTAGCTTGCTACTGTCCTGGAACACTTAGGCTGGCCGGCATGTGTCCTTCTTCGTACCTGTGTCTGTCCCCTCGAGGAAATGTCACGCGATGAATTCCGGAGTCCTGTTAGCCCGCTACAGCCCGGTTCACCGGAGCCCTACTAGCCCAGTGCTACAGCCTGGATTCACTCGCTGATGATCGACACATTTGTTGTTGGGTCATGTATGCCTGTCCCTGTAAGTTAGTGCCACTTTGGGTTCACGACTAGCCATGTCAGCCCGGGTTCTTTGTCATATGGATGCTAGCAGCACTATCATATACGTGAGCCAAAAGGCGCAAACGGTCCCGGGCCAGGTAAGGTGGCACCCGTGGGAATACCGTGCGTGAGGCCGCAAAGTGATATGATGTGTTACATGCTAGATCGGTGTGACTTAGGATCGGGGTCTTGACAGCTTTGCTAGATCGAACAACTCAGGATCAACTCATGGGATGAGACATAGCAGCATCTCCCGAGCTAAGACACAAAGCATACATCTAGAGGGATGGAGTGGAACAGATGACGAGGATTCACTAGGTAGACAACAATTCCATAGAGGTCTTGCCGGTCTTCTTCCCTCCCGGGGCTTTAGCGACAGGAGCAAGTGCCTTAGCGGCAGTTGCTGCAACTGCTTCCCGGTAGAGTTGGTCTACGCAGATCAGCGCATCCTTCTTGTCGGAGGGGACAGTGATGACGGTCATCGGCCCAGGCATCCTCTGCGTGTTATAGGCGTAGTGCGACGCCGCCATGAACTTGGCTAGTGCCGGGCGGCCGAGGATCCCGTTGTAGGGCAAGGGGATCTCGGCTACATCAAAGACAATCTTCTCTGTTCTGTAGTTCAACTAGCCTCCAAACGTCACGGGCAGCGTGACCTTACCCTTCGGCTGACTCCTTCTCGGGTTGACCCCTTGAAACGTGCCCGTCTCTTTGAGGTCTCTATCAAGAATCTGCAGCCTTTTGTCTATAATAGACGAGATCAAGTTCAGACCGGCCCCGCCTTCAACTAGCATTTCCGTCACCTTGAGGTTGCGTATCGTTGGTGAAACCAACAATGGCAGACACCCGACCGCAGTTGTGCGATCAGGGTGGTCCTCGGTGTCAAAAATGATAGGCGTGCTGGACCACTTTAGTGGCTTCTAAGCGTCGGATGGTGGCTCCACCGCTGCAATCTCACGCGCCAACTTCTTTAGCTGGCGGTAAGAGGTGTGCAGCGAGGCGCCGCCATCGACGCACATGGCCTCCGTAGCTTTCTAAAACTCGTGGTCACCGGACTCGTCGTCCTCATCATGATCATCGTCTTCTTGCTTCTTGTCGCGACCCCAGGCAGGCCTCTCTTGCTGGTTATCCTTGCCGTGGCGGCCTCCTTGGCCGCCACGCTTCTTGCCGGATCCCTCGGCACCATCCTAACCCTTCTCCTTGTACCGCCTCTCATACTCAGGTTTTTGCTTCTCAGCAAACAACTCAACTTGTCGGCAGTTCTGGAGGTCGTGGCCCTTGGTGTGGTGGATCTTGCAGTACTGCTTGTTGGAGCTTCCTGGCTTTCGGCAGCCGCCAAGGCCCGGCAAGCGGCACACCCGGAAACCTCCTTGTCGGGGTCGCTTGCCTTGGCCTTCTTGGCGACGCAGCTATCATCGGATCCTTTGATGGCAAGCACGGCCTTGACCTTGCGCTTTCAGTTGCGGCGCCGGCCCTTCTTCATCGGGGCAGCAATGTCTTCATCTATGGAGTCGGTTTCCGCACCGGCGTCCTTGCTGGGGTACTTCCTCCCCTCTTCAGCTCGAGCGCACCTATCGGCCAGAACATAAAGTTCGGCAACATCTTTGACCTTGTTCATCGCCAGCTCTTCACGCATCTTGCGGCTGCACACATTCTGATGGAATGCGCTGATCACGACGGCGGAATGAACATCTGGGATGTTGTACTGCACCCGGCTGAACCTCTGTATGTACTTGCACAAGTTTTCACCTTCCTTCTGGGGGATGATGTGCAAATCGCTTGCCTGGCCATGAGCTTGATGGCCCCCGGTGAAGGCGCCAACAAACTCATGACACAAATCCGACCAAGAAGAAATGGAATCCGCTGGCAAGTGCATAAACCATGACATGACATTGGGCTTAAATGCCAACAGGAAGTAATTGACAAGAACATTGTCGTCGCGGGCTCCAGTGGCTTGCATCACGATGGTGTATATGCCGAGGAACTCCGACGGGTGTGTCTTGCCATTGTACTTCTCGCCAACGTCAGGCTTCAAAGTGCGGTGGGAGGGCCACTGTAACTGTCGCAGCTCATGAGTAAAGGCTGAGCAATCCACCTCGTAAGGTAGGCCACCATAGCCTCCCGGTGCCGGGTGGTCCATAGTGGACCCTGCCCGCCTATCTAACTGGTGGCGTGCAGCACGCCGACGTTTGATGGTGGTTCGAGCGTATTCAAGGGCTCGCTCCCAAAGAACTTGGCGCTGATCGCGGTGGGTCCATGGGTTGGACGACGCTATGGAAATGTTATCACAAGCGTCACGACGACGGACCGACACCCTCCATAACTGGTGTGGGGGAGGAGAGTACATCGTGGCCGCATCACCTCCGGCCCTTCCACCACTGTCATGCGGTGGCTCGACGGAGCGTCGGCCCAAGGGTGCCGCCTGTCGCGGCTCATCTCTGTTGGCGACACCGACAAGGCTCCGGACGGTGGCTCTCCACTCGTTGAGCTTTTCTGCAGCAAGAGGAAAATCAAGAAGCAGTTGCGCGCACCAGGGCTTCTGCTGGCGTGGGTGGCGGCGAAAGCTGCATCGACCATGACGCACTCGGACTCCTAACCATGTTAGAAGGAGCTCTATCACGGTCTTGCGGCTGTATGCCATCTTTGCCAGCACTTCGGCGTGCATGCTGGCCTTCTTCATCCCGCGAAGGATGCGCATGACTCTTCCCACGGTGGTGCCCAGGGTCACCAGTGTTGTGATGCTGCTCATCACGCACAACTCGGGAGGAGTGCATTGTGGGTGCCTGCGTAAGTGTCTTGGAGGTCGCCGCGCCACCGGTGGGTTGTGCGGCGCCACCCTTGGAGGGCCCCGCGCCACCCGCGGGAGGCCTGGCTCTGTCCTTGGATTTGGCGGCGTGCGGCCCGTCGTCTTGCACACGAACAACGCCGCTCTCTAGGCTTGGACTGCCAGAGCGAGGTGGGTGTTCGCAGGCCGCGCCTTGGGTTCTATGCGCGACTGCCCCGCTACTCGCCCGCACTGGCATGGGCTGTCCGGCTCCGGATGAACCAACCACCGTCGTCGTCTTCCTCTTAGGAGCCATGGTGATGAAGAACTGCTAAACTGATGGCTAAACCAGATTTTCACAGCTCACGCCCCCTGCCTGGCGCGCCAAAGATGTCGGTGTGGAAGAACAACACCTATGCGATCACTGAAATCCCTACTATGGTTGCCAGGCGCGAGGTTGTGGAAAGAGCAGGATTAGGAGTCAGCACAAGGATCGTTTACCCAGGTTCGGGCCGTGAGGATGCGTAATACCCTAGTCCTTTTTGCTGTATATTTGAGTGTTCTTGAACTAGCTATCGGGCATGGCTTGTCCAAGGATCCGAATCCTTTTCCAGTATGCCTCGAGGCTCCTTTATAGTCTAAGGGGGCGCCACAGTGGCACACAAGAGGTGGAAAGGTGTATGGTGGCTGAGCTTATTGCCCGCCATTACGGGACAACACGCATTAAATGCGCCCCTTAGTTGTCCCCTTGCTTTATCGCCGCCTTGCCTTGCTTCGACACGCGTCCAGGCCAACAAGGCATGCAACGCCATGTAGGTTGGCAGGCTGCTAAGCTGGTGCGATGACATGGTCTTCACGAAGATCTGCATGCCACCACGCAGGTGCTTGCTGAGTTGTTCTGGAGGCCGCATGTCGCCACGCAGGTGCTTGCCTACTTGGCTAGGCTGGCAGCTGCATGGGGACCGGTGGCAGAGTTTTGGCAGATGCGAGCTTCGCTGCGGCCCAATTGATGTCCTCAGCAAGGGCCTTGCCAGGGCCCCGGCAAGGGTCTTGCCGTGACATCATGGTCGTCCCCGACAAGGATTTTGCCGGAGGTCTCGTGGGTACCCTCGGAAAGGATCACTGAAAGCACAAGTGCTCCCTGGGTGATTTTGGTAATTAATGTCAACATATCTCTTGTTGGACTAATACTTTTACCTAGTATGTTTCAGATAAGTTCAACAATGGAGTGGCATGGACTAGAGGATGTGGAACCCCTTCAAGATGCTAAGGACAAAGGATTGGCTCAAGCTCAAAGCACAAGACTCTACATTTTACTTTTAGTGATCCAAAATCACATTGAGTCCATAGGAAAGCCAATACTATTAAGAGGGGATGAGGTGTTGCTTAATAGCTTGCTTGCTCAAAGTGCTTAGTGATATGCTCCAAAACCCTCAACCACTTCCTCACATCCATATATGTCCCAAACCAAAAGTCAAACTCGGCCCTACCGAAACTTTCTATCCGGCGCCACCGAGTTCACTTGACATAGCCATTGCCAGAAACCCTAATCAAATCGGTCTCACCGATAGGGATCTCGGTCTCACCGAGATGGGATTGCATACTCTTTGTTGCCCATTGCAATAATTTCGCTCTCATCGAAGTATGCAATCGGTCCCACCGAGATTGCAATGCAAACTCTCTGTTTCCCTTTCGCAACATTTTGATCCAATCAAGATGAGCGAATCAGTCCCACCGAGTTTGCCTGACCAACTCTCTGGTTAGCTTATTACCAAAATCGTTCTCACCGAGTTTGTGTAATCGGCCTCACCAAGATTACATTATGCCCTAACCCTAAGAAATCGTTCCCACGGAGTTGACATGTCAGTCTCACCGAAATTCCTAACAGTCACATTATGAACAGAATCACTCTGACCGAGTTTCATGATTCGGTCCCACCGAGTTTGGTAAGTTGTGTGTAACGGTTAGATTTTGTGTGGAGGCTATATATACCCCTCCACCCACTCTTCATTCGTGGAGAGAGCCATCAGAACATGCCTACACTTCCAACATACATTTTCTGAGAGAGAACCACCTACACTTGTGTTGAGATCAAGATATACCATTCCTACCACATAAATCTTGATCTCTAGCCTTCCCCAAGTTGCTTTCCACTCAAATCTCCTTTCTACCAAATCCAAATCATGTGAGAGAGAGTTGAGTGTTGGGGAGACTATCATTTGAAGCACAAGATCAAGGAGTTCATCATCAACACACCATTTGTTACTTCTTGGAGAGTGGTGTCTCCTAGATTGGCTAGGTGTCACTTGGGAGCCTCCGTCAAGATTGTGGAGTTGAACCAAGGAGTTTGTAAGGGCAAGGAGATCGCCTACTTCGTGAAGATCTACCCTAGTGAGGCAAGTCCTTCATGGGCGACGGCCATGGTGGGATAGACAAGGTTGCTTCTTCGTGGACCCTTCGTGGGTGGAGCCCTCCGTGGACTCGCGCAACCGTTACCCTTCGTGGGTTGACGTCTCCATCAACGTGGATGTACGATAGCACCACCTATCGGAACCACGACAAAAACATCCGTGTCTCCAATTGCGTTTGCACACTCCAATCCCATCCCTTTACTTTCTTGCAAGTTGCATGCTTTACTTTCCGCTGCTCATATACTCTTGCATGCTTGCTTGATATGTATTGTGAATGTTAAAACTTGTGCCAAAACTCCACTTCAACTTAAAGAGATTAAAAACTGCAACTTTTCTTACTTAGAGTCTATTCACCCCCCCCTCTAGACACCTCTTCTCGATCCTTTCAATTGGTATCAGAGCTTTGGTCTCCATTGCTTTGGTTTAATCACCATTGGAGGAAGATGGATGAGTCTACTTTGGGGAGTCTTAGACATAGAGTGCCTATACTTGATGGAGAGTATTTTCATGAGTGGAAAAATGAGATGCTTGTGATTTTCAATGAATATCATTTGAACAAGTACATTACTAGCCCTTGTGCACCTCATGTTGATCCTATGCATCCTACCCTTGATGAGTCAATTGACATGATTCGCAATCTTAGAACTGTTGATCTTATCACTAGAGGTTTGCCTAGAAACTTGATAGGTTGCTTGCCTACTCTTAAGTGTGCCTACACCATATGGAAATTTCTTGAGGAACGATTTCCAAATTATTCCTTGCAAAATCTAGATGAAATTCTCCATAAGTCTATTGCCTTGAGTAAGATGAATTCCAATGATCCTAAGTTTGGTGATTGTCTATTTGAGCTTACAAATCTTATGCGTGCCAAAGGAGATGTTGGAATCATTAGCGATATTATTTCCGAAGCTATTAGAATTCACAAAGAAGATCATTGTCAAAATCATTATCTAATGAATTACCCTCTCTAGGAATTGATCCATCACATGACGATGTTGAACATGGATACTATGATGAGGATGATGATAGTGACTTTGATCTTGATGATGCAATGAGACACTTTGGTCTTATGGCAAATCTTCGGGGATACATGGCAGGAGGAAAGGAATGGGTTCTTGATAGTGGATGTACCGATCACATGACCGGAGATAAAGATATGTTTCGTGAGCTTGCTGAAAACAACGGCCTTCGAAAGTATGTCACTTTTGGTGATAACTCAAAGGGTAAGGTGGTTGGCCTCGGTAAGGTGGCCATCTCACATGATAGCTCCATACAAAATGTCATGCTCGTTGAATCTCTTGGGTACAATTTACTTTCAGTATCTAGACTTGCTGATTTCGGTTTCAATGTCCTATTTACTGAAGTAGATTGCCAAGTGTTTCGAAGAGATAATCATAAAATGGTCTTTACTGGTATATGTAGAGGTGATCTTTACATTGTTGATTTCACTAAAAAGGCTCAACCTAGAACTTGCTTAATTGCTAAATCCTCTAAAGGTTGGTTGTGGCATAGACGATTAGGTCATGTGGGCATGCGAAACCTTGACAAGCTTATTAAAGGTAATCATATCCTTGGCGTTAACGATGTCATATTTGATAAGGATAGACTTTGCAGCGCTTGTCAAGCAGGTAAATAGGTTGGAGGAAGGCATCCCCTGAAGAACATCACAACCACAAGGAGACCGCTCGAGCTACTTCACATGGATCTTTTTGGTCCCAACGCTTACAAAAGTCTCGGTGGAAATTCTTTTGGTCTAGTTATAGTTGATGTTTTTCAAGATTTACGTGGGTGTTCTTTCTCGATGATAAATCGCAGGTCCAAAAGATCTTCAAAAACTTCGCTAGGAAGGCCCAAAATCAATTTGAAGTGAAGATCAAGAAGGTTCGCAGCGACAACGGAACGGAGTTCAAGAACGCAAATGTGGACACCTTTCTTGATGAAGAAGGGATTTCACATGAGTTCTCGGCTACGTACACACCTCAACAAAATGGAGTTGTTGAGAGGAAGAACCGGACGCTCATCAAAATGGCGAGAACGATGCTTGATGAGTACAAGACGCCGAAGCACTTTTGGGCGGAAGCAATTGAGACAGCTTGTCATGCGGCAAATCGCTTGTATCTTCACAAGCTACTCGGCAAGACGGCATACGAGCTCCTCACCGGTAACAAACCCCAAGTTGGATACTTTCGAGTATTCGGCTCAAAGTGCTACATTCTTGATAAGCATCGTCGTTCTAAATTTGCTCCTAAATCTCATGAAGGTTTCCTACTTGGTTATGGCTCAAACTCTCACACTTACCGTGTCTACAATAATTTCACCCAAAGGTTGAAGAGATGGTAGATGTGAAGTTTGATGGATCTAACGGCTCGCAAATAGAGCAGTTGCCAATTGATGTAGGAGACAAAGACCCTTCGGAAGCAATCCAAGACTTGTCTATTGGCAAGATTCGTCCAACGGAGGTGAAGGAGAGTACCTCGTCCGTCCAAGTGGAAGCTTCCACCTCACGACAAGGTGAACCAAGAATTGATACGGAAGCATCCACAAGTGGGACACACCAAGACGATGAAAACGAGGAAGTACACCAAGATGAACATCAACAACCTCCTTCTCCACCACGACAAGAGAACGACAACGTCAACAATGAAGAAGGCCAAGAAGAAGAACAAGATGAAGAAGATGTTCCACCAAATCCAAGCAAAAGCTTTCACGAGTTCGAGCAAGAGTCGCCAAAGACCATCCCGTCGAGCAAATCTACAATGATATCCAAACTGGGAGAATCACTCGCTCTAAAACTCGTTTGGCTAACTTTTGTGAACATTATTCATTCATCTCTAGCATTGAACCTATGAAGGTTGAAGAAGCATTGGAAGATCCGGATTGGATAAATGCCATGCATGAAGAGCTACACAACTTTGAGAGAAATAAAGTTTGGACATTGGTCGAGAAGCCCGACAACAACCACAACATCATTGGTACCAAATGGGTGTTTCGCAACAAGCAAGATGAAAATGG
The DNA here is from genome assembly GCF_018294505.1 of Triticum aestivum. Classification (NCBI taxonomy): domain Eukaryota; kingdom Viridiplantae; phylum Streptophyta; class Magnoliopsida; order Poales; family Poaceae; genus Triticum; species Triticum aestivum. Next base: position 157,031,838 of record NC_057810.1, read on the forward strand.
ACAAGTAGTTCGCAACAAAGCACGTCTCGTCGCCCAAGGCTACACTCAAGTCGAAGGTATGGACTATGGTGAGACATATGCCCCCGTTGCTAGACTTGAGTCCATTCGCATCTTACTTGCCTATGCTAATCACCATGATATCACCTTGTACCAAATGGACATTAAACGTGCTTTTCTAAATGGTGAAATAGAGGAGGAAGTTTACGTTAAGCAACCCCCCGGCTTTGTTAATCCTAAGAAACCTAATCATGTTTACAAACTTCACAAAGCTCTTTATGGTCTTAAACAAGTTCCTAGAGCGTGGTATAAATGCTTGACCAAGTTCCTTATTGAAAAAGGCTTTGAAATTGGAAAAATTGATTCTACTCTTTTTACTAAAAGGGTTAATGGAGAACTATTTGTGTGCCAAATCTATGTTGATGATATTATATTTGGTTCGACTAACCCTCACTTTAGTGAGAAGTTTGGAAAGCTAATGTCAGACAAGTTTGAGATGTCTATGATGAGTGAACTCAAATTCTTTCTCGGTTTGCAAATCAAGCAAACTAAGGAAGGTACCTTTGTCTCTCAAACAAAGTACACCAAGGACTTATTCAAGAAGTTCAATATGCAAGAATGCAAAGGTATGACTACACCCATGCCTACTAGTGGACATCTTGATTTGACCAAAGATGGTGAACCGGTTGATCAAAAGGTTTACCGCTCCATGATTGGTTCATTGTTATATCTATGTGCCTCTCGTCCCGATATTATGCTAAGTGTGTGCATGTGTGCATGATATCAAGCGGCCCCTAAAGAATGTCATCTTAAGGCTGTGAAAAGGATAGTGAGATACTTAATACATACACCAAATTTTGGCATTTGGTATCCTAAGAGGGTCCTCTTTAATCTTGTTGGCTACTCCGACTCGGACTATGCCGGAGACAACGTTGATAGAAAGTCCACTTCGGGTACTTGTCAATTTCTTGGTAGATCTCTTGTGTCTTCGTCCTCCAAGAAACAAAACTTGGTATACTTATCCACCGCCGAAGCGGAATACATTTCCGCTGGTTCATGTTGTGCTCAATTACTTTGGATGACCCAAACTCTTAAGTATTATGGGATATATGTGAAACATGTTCCATTGCTTTGTGACAATGAAAGTGCTATCAAGATTGCTCACAATCCTGTGCAACATTCTCGAACTAAGCATATTGAAGTTCGTCATCATTTCATTCGAGATCACGTTGCCAAAGGGGACATTAATCTTAAGCATGTTCGCACCGATAAGCAATTAGCAAATATATTCACTAAACCACTTGATGAGAAAGTGTTTTGCAGGTTGAGAGGTGAATTGAACATCATTGATGCTTCAAACTTGGAGTAGAAACTCCATTTGGATACATGCAAGATCCTTGATATTTCCTTTCATGTTGCTATTTATATGTCTTGGATATATTTGCACCCGTGCATGATATCTAACCCTTGTAGGTACTTGGATGAATCTAAATCTATGAGATTGCAACACACTCACATCTTGAGCAAATCTCTACATCACCAAGTCTCTACACAATGGTGGTTGAAGAAAAGGAAGCACGAAACCCTTCAAACATATCCTTTGACAAATTCTATATTGAGTTTTATGTTTGTCATTTTGGATACACAAGTGCTCTTCCTTGCAAAACTAACACATGTAGGTAGATGAACTCAAATTCCAAGTGGAGGTCCCAACTCTTGATGAGCTACATTAACCTGGAGTAACCCACAAAAGTTCAACTACATGATCACGTTCAACACCACCACCCAAGGTATGTTATTCCATCTTAGAGAAGCTTTACTCCAAGTCATCAGTCAAAGCAACTCAACAAGATGTGAATACATCAAAATGCTTAAACAAAAAATGGTAACCCCATTTTGAGCTTAAACAATGAGTATGACCTATGATCAAGTGTTCTCACTTGACTCCTAAGTCAATATACTCTAACATAGGTGACTTTGTTGCCGACCAATTCTAGATGAAGTTATCTTATGTTCTTTTCTGTGCTCTTGCATTTGTCGCATATTTGTTTCCCCTTTCAAAAAAAACTTCATCTAGATTTCTTTTCTGTTTCTTTTGTTCTGCATTCCCTGCATCCAATTCCTTGCAAATCCTTATGAGATCTTACTCGTTTAGTGAGCGGAGGTGACAAGTGTTTTCTCTGTGATGAACTCGGTTACACCGTTCTGTTGTTTTTGGTCCCACCAAAGCACACAACTCAGTGCCACCAATCTCACTGCAGAAAAGACACCTTGCCACATGTTCATGCATTCTTTTGATCTAGCTCCAGTCAATGATTCTTGTCCTCTACCAGCATCACATTCGCCTTGCTGCTTTGTTTTGTGCCTCAAGGACCAAACTCTTTTGTAACAAAAATCCAGAAGAACCCTTCTTGGAAATTGATGTCAAAGGGGGAGAGAGAGATCACATCAAAGCTTGATCATATCTGTAGGGGGAGAGAATACTTAGGGGGAGAGAGAGTAATCTTCAAGGACGCCAGATGCTTGGTCAAGAGGAGAGAAGTCACAAGTCTTTAAGAGGGGAAAGACATGTTCATATTTGGTTGTTTGCATTAGCAAGATTTCTTTTCTTTGCTCTATTTTTATTTCCCTATCTTCTCCCAGTATCCCATGCTAGATTCAGGGGGAGCAAGACATCTAACAGAAGGAAATTCTTGAATTCATTGCACATGTTTACCTTTGGGGACATGTCTATATCAGATGGAGTACTCAGTACTCACTCTCTACATGTCATCCCAGTCTTGGAAATCTTGTGGTTTCTTTTGTTTGCTCTGGCTAGTAGGTGTATCTGTGTTATCTAACCTTGTTTACGCAGGTTCATTCCTTCCTAAGCCAACTCAAGACCACAAGGTAAGTATATGCATCACAGTCATGTGTATGAGGATCTCTTGCTGATGTACATACTGTTTGCAAGAAGGACTCATGAGCATAAAGGTACTTTTCCAATTTTCACATCATTTGCTCTGATGCATATAGCCAAGATACACGTAACACATTTCTTACTCTGTCATGCTTATGCATTCACATGCTCCTATATTCCATATTTACATGATTGCATCCATTTAGGGGGAGCCTATGCATGTTACATGTTTTTCCAAAGCTTTACTTGTTATTCTCTATATCCTTATCTAAAGCTTTGATGTATGTTGTCATCAATTACCAAAAAGGGGGGGATTGCAAGCACAAGTGCTCCCTGGGTGATTTTGGTAATTAATGTCAACATATCTCATGTTGGACTAATACTTTTACCTAGTATGTTTTAGATAAGTTCAACAATGGAATGGCATGGACTAGAGGATGTGGAACTCCTTCAAGATGCTAAGGACAAAGGACTGGCTCAAGTTCAAAGTACAAGACTCTAAATTTTATTTTTAGTGATCCAAGATCACATTGAGTCCATAGGAAAGCCAATACTATTAAGAGGGGATGAGGTGTTGCTTAATGGCTTGCTTGCTCAAAGTGCTTAGTGATATGCTCCAAAACCCTCAACCACTTTCTCACATCCATATATGTCCCAAACCAAAAGTCAAACCTGGCCCTACCAAAACTTTATATCCGGCGCCACCGAGTTCACTTGACATAGCCATTGCCAGAAACCCTAATCAAATTGGTCTAACCGATAGGGATCTCGGTCTCACTGAGATGGGGTTGCAAACTCTCTATTGCCCATTGCAATAATTTCGGTCTCACCGAAGTATGCAATCGATCCCACCGAGATTGCAATGCAAACTCTCTGTTTCCCTTTCGTAACGTTTCGGTCCACCCAAGATGAGCGAATCGGTCCCATCGAGTTTGCCTGACCAACTCTCTGGCTAGCTTATTACCAAAATCGGTATCACCGAGTTTGTGTAATTGGTTTAACCGATATTACGTTATGCCCTAAACCTAATGAAATCGGTCCCACCGAGTTGACATGTAGGTCCCACCAAAATTCCTAATGGTCACATTATGAACTGAATCGGTCTGACCGAGTTTCATGATTCGGTCCCACCGAGTTTGGTAAGTTGTGTGTGACGGTTAGATTTTGTGTGGAGGCTATATATACCCCTCCACCCACTCTTCATTCGTGGAGAGAGCCATCAGAACATGCCTACACTTCCAACATACATTTTATGAGAGAGAACCACCTACACTTGTGTTGAGATCAAGATATACCATTCCTACCACATAAATCTTGATCTCTAGCCTTCCCCAAGTTGCTTTCCAGTCAAATATCCTTTCTAGCAAATCCAAATCCTGTGAGAGGGAGTTGAGTGTTGGGGAGACTATCATTTGAAGCACAAGAGCAAGGAGTTCATCATCAACACACCATTTGTTACTTCTTGGAGAGTGGTGTCTCCTAGATTGGCTAGGTGTCACTTGGGAGCCTCCGTCAAGATTGTGGAGTTGAACCAAGGAGTTTGTAAGGGCAAGGAGATTGCCTACTTCGTGAAGATCTACCCTAGTGAGGCAAGTCCTTCGTGGGCGACGGCCATGGTGGGATAGACAAGGTTGCTTCTTCATGGACCCTTCATGGGTGGATCCCTCCGTGGACTCGCGCAGCCGTTACCCTTCCTGGGTTGAAGTCTCCATCAACGTGAATGTACGATAGCACACTACCGGAACCATGACAAAAACATCCGTGTCTCCAATTGCGTTTGCACACTCCAATCCCATCCCTTTACTTTCTTGCAAGTTGCATGCTTTACTTTCTGCAGCTCATATACTCTTTGTATGCTTGCTCGATATGTATTGTGAATGTTAAAAGCTTGTGCCAAAACTCCACTTAAACTCAAAGAGATTAAAAACTGTAACTTTTCTTACTTAGAGTCTATTCACCCCCCCTCTAGACACCTCTTCTCGATCCTTTCAATCTCGCCGAGGATCGTCGTCTTCTGGCCCTCATCTGATCTTTGTGTGTGAAGGATCTTCACAAAGATATGCATGCCATCATGGAGGTGCCTCCCGAGCCTTGGTTCCAACGTGGTTTGATGGTATTGGAACTCTTGCGCTCAAGGGTGGCACGCTTCGCTAGTGCGGGGCAAGTTGCCCCGGCAAGGCTCTCACCGGGGGAGCCTGCCTTGCCCTCTTGCTCTTTGTGTTTCTATCTTGGCGATGCTTTGATTGTCTGGTGGCTTTGGTTTCCCTCCTCTACACTGCTAGATGTGGCCGTGGGCACGGCTCTGACTGCCCGTGCACAAGTAAAGGGGTACGAAAGAGGGGCCCTACTTTTGTACACCGACAATAGTCATCATATTTTGAACTACGTCTTTCCATCTTTTTAGTTAGCCATCATAATGTGAAATTGTGTCATGCTATCCTGTTTAGTTAGCCATCATATATGTGAAATTGTGTCATGCTATCCTGTTTGGTTAGACAACATAAATGTGAATTATTGCATGCCCTCTTTTATTCCCCACTATCCATTGCACCTGTCTATCATACAATGTTTGTACTTTTAATCACTTTTCTTGTTTATCAGCCATTTGAATTGGAAAGGGTGATGGCAGTTGGTAAGTCTCCAACGTATCTATAATTTATGAAGCATTCATGCTATTATATTACCTGTTTTGAATGGTTATGGGCTTTATTATACACTTTTATATTACTTTTGGGACTAACCCATTAACCGGAGGCCCAGCCCATATTGCTGTTTTATTGCATGTTTCAGTATTTCGAAGAAAAGGAATATCAAAAGGAGTCCAAACGGAATGAAACCTTCGGCAGTGTGATTTTTGGGAAGAATATCACCCAGGAGACTTGGAGTTCACGTCAAAAGAGCCTCGAGGAGGCCACGAGATAGGAGGGCGCCCCCCCCCTACTGGGCGCCCCCCTGTCTCGTGGGCCCCTCGAGCACCCCCTGACCGACTTCTTTCGCCTATATAAGCCTAGGTACCCTAAAAACATCGAATATCAAGATAGATCGGGAGTTCAGCCACCGCAAGCCTCTGTAGCCACCAAAAACCTCTCGCGAGCCCGTTACGGCACCTTGCTGGAGGGGGAATCCATCACCGGTGGCCATATTCATCATCCCGGCGCTATCCATGACGAGGAGGGAGTAGTTTACCCTCGAGGCTGAGGGTATGTACCAGTAGCAATGTGTTTGATCTCTCTCTCTCTCTCTCTCTCTCTCGTGTTCTCTCTCGTGTTCCCTCTAAGGCACGATCTTGATGTGTCCCGAGCTTTTCTATTATAGTTGGATCTTATGATGTTTCTCCCCCTCTACTCTCTTGTAATGGATTGAGTTTCCCCTTTGAAGTTATCTTATCATATTGAGTCTTTGATTTGATAACACTTGATGTATGTCTTGCCGTGATTATCTGTGGTGACAATGGGATATCACGTGCCACTTGATGTATGTTTTGGTGACCAACTTGCGGGTTCCGCCCATGAACCTATGCATAGGGGTTGGCACATGTTTTCTTGATTCTCCGGTAGAAACTTTGGGGGCACTCTTTGAAGTGCTTTGTGTTGGTTGGATGAATTTGAGATTGTGTGACGCATATCGTATAATCATGCCCATGGATACTTGAGGTGACAATGGAGTATCTAGGTGACATTAGGGTTTTGGTTGATTTGTGTCTTAAGGGGTTATTCTAGTATGAACTCTATGATGGATTGAGCGGAAAGAATAGCTTCATGTTATCTTTACTACGAACTCTTGAATAGGTCGATCCGAAAGAATAACTTTGAGGTGGTTTCGTACCCTACCATAATCTCTATGTTTGTTCTCCGCTATTAGTGGCTTTGGAGTGACTCTTTGTTGCATGTTGAGGGCTTGTTATATGATCTATCTATGTTATTATTGTTGAGAGAACTTGCACTAGTGAAAGTATGAACCCTAGGCCTTGTTTCCTATCATTGCAATACCGTTTGTGCTCACTTTTACCACTTGTTACCTTGCTGTTTTTATAATTTCAATTACAAATACCCACATCTTTTATCTATTTTGCACTTGTATCACCATCTCTTCGCTGACCTAGTGCACCTATATAATTTGTCATTGTATTGGGTGTGTTGGGGACACAAGAGACTCTTTGTTATTTGGTTGCATGGTTGTTTGAGAGAGACCATCTTCATCCTACGCCTCCTATGAATTGATAAACCTTAGGTCATCCACTTGAGGGAAATTTTCTACTGTCCTACAAACCTGTGCACTTGCAGGCCAAACAACATCTACAAGAAGAAGGTTGTGTAGTAGACATCAAGCTCTTTTCTGGCACCGTTGCCGGGGAGGCTAGGTAAGTGGCACTCACACCCCGTCAACTAAGCTCTTTTCTGGCACCGTTGCTGGGGAGGTGAGTGCTTGAAGGTATATCTTTAGATTTTGCAATCTAATCTTTTTGTTTCTTGTTTTATCACTAGTTTAGTTTATAAAAGAAAACTACAAAAAAATGGAGTTAAGTTTGTCTCATACGCTTCGTCTTTTTAATATCTTTCGTGAGTATGATGAAAAGGAAAATTGTGCTCAAGTGCTAGAAGAAGAAATCTATAGAATGTTTGATACTAAATATTTGAATGATGAGCATGATTGCAATGTTGTTAGTATGAACTCTTTGAATATCCATAGTACTAATGATGATTGCATTAGTTATGATGAAAATGTCTCTTATAAGCATGTTGATTTTTGTGGAGTAGATTGGGTTTGCATGGACACACTAAATAGAGAAAATAGATATTGCAAGAGGCATAAGTATTTAGAAACTAAAGGGTTGCAAGAAAGGCTAGACAAGAGTGTTGAGAATTTAAGATATCTTTACCGTTGTGAATTTTGCAACGAACAAGATCATTTACATCTCTAATGCAACTTGTTTCATGATCGAATCGTGTCCAAAAATTGTGATGATTTGATCTCCCTTGCTCATTACAATGAACTTAGATTGCTTTTGGGCTATGAAGAATTGAAGCGTGCAACTAAGCTTATTCCAAAATTTAATCTTAAGCATTTCCTTGATATTGATCTAGAGACGATTTATATGTTTTGTGCGGCGAATTGCATTGAAAATGCTTATATTGCCAATTACCTAAAGAAAAGAAAGCAAATAGAAGATGATGAGAATACTAATGAAAGGGAAGAGACTTCCCAATATCCTCCTATTATTTCTTATGTTGAATCAGGTAACGAGGAGGAGCTTTCTATTCAACCAATCTCATCAATAAGGAGCTCAAAGAGGAAGGTTGAACCCACACATAGTGTGAAGAAGAAAAAGAAAAGGAGCAACAAAGGTAGAAAGGTATCCCTCCCAAATGATGTTGCTCCTACTACTCATTGTGATGATGATAATTGCTTTACTATTGGTGCTATCCATATTTTTAACGATGAGAGCGATTATGCTTATGATATGAAAGGGCCCAAGCTTGGGGAAGCTATGTTTGATGAGTATGAAATATTTGAGGATATATTTGCTGAAATTAATGTTTGTCCCAAGCTTGGGGATGCTATGTTTAATGAAGATGATATTTTTAGCATCCCAAGTTTTGATATGCAAAGTTGTTATGATGATAGCATGCCTTGTACCTATGATGATTATGTTGATGAAAGTGGGTTTGGAAGAGTGTCAACTTTAGGAAGTAGTGATCCCACTATTTTGTAGGATGTTGAATCTTATAATATTTATGAAAGTGTATTTAGAAGAGTGTCAACTTTATTTAGTGATGATTCCACTATCTTGGGAGAGGTTTCAATCGATTATGATGAGAACAAAGTTGCTACTTATGATGATTATTGTGATGAAACTTATGATATAAAAATTAGTGATGATTATATTTATAAATCTTGTCATGATTATGATTACCCATTTTCTGAACATTACTCTTTTAATGTGGAAACAATTTTTAGTGTTCAAGTCTCTTATGATGCTCTCACTATTCCGAATGAGAAGAATTTTGCTTATGAGGAGAGTGATAAATTTTCTATGCTTGTAGATCATGAAAAGAATGCTTTAGGTGCTGGTTATATTGTTGAATTCATTCATGATGCTACTGAAAATTATTATGAGGGAGGAACTTATGCTTGTAGGAATTGCAATAATGTTAAGTTTCCTCTCTATGTGCTTAAAATCTTGAAGCTATGCTTGTTTTACCTTCCTATGCTTGTTGATTATTGTTCCCATAAGTTGTTTGCTCACAAAATACCTATGCATAGGAAGTGGGTTAGGCTTAAATGTGATAGTAATATGCTTCATGATGCTCCCGTTATGTTTCTATTCTTATCTTTTATGTGAGCATCATTGCCATCATCATGCCTAGCTAAAAAGGCATTAAAGAATAGCGCTTGTTGGGAGACAACCCAATATTTATCCTTACTTTTTTGTGTGTTCACTTGATTATGATACTGTATTAATCATGTTGTATTGCTTTTGTTTCAATAAAGTTCCAAGTAGAACCTTTGGGAAGACTTGGGTGAAGTTTATGTGATCTTGCTGTAAAAAACAGAAACTTTTGCGCTCACGAGATTAGCTGCCATTTTACACTGGAAAATTCTTTTAGGTTGATTCTTTTTGAAGATGATTAATAGACCAATTTCTAAGGTCCAGAAATTTATTTCAGAATTTTTTGAATTCCAGAAGTATACGTTTGATACAGATTACTACATATTGTTCTGTTTTTGACAGATTCTGTTTTCTATGTGTTGTTTGCTTATTTTGATGAATATATGGCTAGTATTAAGTGGTATGAACCATATATAAGTTGTAATACAGTAGATATGACACCAATATGAATTTAGAATGAGTTCATTACAATACCTAAGTGGTGGTTTTATTTTCTTATACTAACGGAGCTTACGAGTTTTGTTTTGAATTTTATGTGGTTGAAGTTTTCAAGTTTTGGGTAAAGATTCGATGGACTATGGAATAAGGAGTGGCAACAGCCTAATCTTGGGTATGCCCAAGTTACCCCAAGGTAATATTCAAGGACAACCAAGAGCCTAAGCTTGGGGATGCCCCGGAAGGCATCCTCTCTTTCGTCTTCGTTCATCGGTAACTTTACTTGGAGCTATATTTTTATTCGCCACATGATATGTGTGTTGCTTGGAGCATCATTTTATTTTGTTACTATTTGCTTGATGTTAGTTAGAATAATGTTTTGCAACTTTATTTTCAATAAAAATGTCAAGCATAGCCTTTACCATGCTTATTTTGCTTGTATACATGTTGCTGTTTGAAAACAGAAAGTTTACCACTGTTGCAAAGATTCCCTAGAAAAGTAAGAGAATGGTATAATGTTGAATCTTATTGCATATTAAGATATGATAAATTTATTGCAGTGGGAATTTTCTCTCATAATTTTTGGAGTTAGGGAAGTATTGACACTCTTGCATTCTTTACAGACTGTACTATTTTGGCAGATTGCTGTTATGTTTGCATTGTTTTGCATATGTTTGCTTGTTTAATGATTCTATTTGAGGATAGGAGTGTTAAATATGCAGAGACATTTATTATGCAATGTTGAATAATAATTTTAGTGATTTGTTACAGTAGAAAATGATAAGGTTTTGCATTGGTTTATACTAACCTATCTCACGAGTTCTTGTTGAGTTTGGTGTGGATGAAGCTTTTGATAAATAGAGAAACCATGATATGAGAGGAATTAAGGAGACACAAAAGTTCAAGCTTGGGGATGCCCAAGGCACCCCAAGATAATATTTCAAGAAGTCTCAAGCATCTAAGCTTGGGGATGCCCCGGTAGGCATCCCACCTTTCTTCTTCAACAACTATCGGTTAGTATCAGTTGAGCCTAAGTTTTTGCTTCTTCACTTGAGTTGTGCTATCCTTGCAATGTCATTTTATTTTGTTTTGCTTGCTGCTTGAATACAATACCAAGATCTGAAATTCTTAAATGAGAGAGAGTCTTCATATAGTTGCATAATTATTTAGCTACTCATTGATCTTCCCTTATATCTTTTTGGAGTAGTTTGTCATTTACTCGTGTGCTTCTCTTATATCCTATGAGTAAATGGTTGAATGTGTTGAATGTCATAAATCTGAATTTATATATGTTTCATTTGCTTATCCCATGGGGATTAATGACTTCACATCTAAGAAGTAGAGGTTGTAAATTTATTGACGATTAGCAAGCATTGTATTAGTCATTTGAACAATTCATGAAAGAATATTGAAGGAAGAGAGATTTCACATATAAATATATTATCATAGACATATTTTATAATTGTGAGAACTCATTATGTATGACATGCTAAAGAGTTGATGTTGGACAAGGAAGACAACGTAATGGGTTATGTTTTCTCACATCTCAGTTAAAGTATATTGTCATGGATCATTCACACATGTTGAGTTTGCCTTTCCTCCTCATGATAGAAAAAAATTCCTAGCACCAAGTAGAGATACTACTTGTGCTTCCAAATATCCTTAAACCCAGTTTTGCCATGAGAGTCCACCATACCTACCTATGGATTGAGTAAGATCCTTCAAGTAAGTTGTCATCGGTGCAAGCAATAAAAATTGCTCTCTAAATTTACATGACTTATTAGTGCGGAGAAAATAAGCTTTGTACGAACTTGTTATGGAAGCAATAAAAGCAACAGACTGCATAATAAAGGTCCATATACAAGGGGCAATATAAAGTGACGTTCTTTCGCATTAAGATTTTGTGTATCCAACCCTAAAAGTGCATGACAACCTCTGCTTCCCTCTGCGAAGGGCCTATCTTTTACTTTATGTCTTTTACTTTATGCAAGAGTCAAGGTGATCTTCACCTTTCCCTTTTTCATTTTATCCTTTGGCAAGCACTTTGGGTTGGGGTGATCCTGATATATATATCCAATTAGATGTACGTTAGCATGAACTATTATTGTTGACATCACCCAAAGGTGAATACGTTTGGAGGCAACATTATAAGCCCCTATCTTTCTCTGTGTCTGATTAAAACTTCGTAACCACAAGTATTGCGTGAGTGTTAGCAATTGTAGAAGACTATATGATGGTTGAGTATGTGAATTTTGCTAAATCAAAGCTCTGACATAGACCCTTCTTGAAAATAGGATGAATTGCAATTGTTTGATGACTAAGAATGTAGTTTGCTAGTTTTCAAGAAAGTTTATGGTATATGCTTTAACATGTGAATAGCTTGTTACTTGATCATGAAAAGTTTTATGAGATTAACTACTATTATGACATATAATAATGCTAGTAAAGGTGATTGAAATTATCATTAATCAAACTTGTGCACCTCTAGCATTCACACTTCATAAATTCTTTCTTTATCATTTACCTACTCGAGGACGAGTAGGAATTAAGCTTGGGGATGCTGATACGTCTCCAACGTATCTATAATTTATGAAGCATTCATGCTATTATATTACCTCTTTTGAATGATTATGGGCTTTATTATACACTTTTATATTACTTTTGGGACTAACCTATTAACCGGAGGCCCAACCCATATTGATGTTTTATTGCCTGTTTCAGTATTTCGAAGAAAAGGAATATCAAAAGGAGTCCAAACGGAATGAAACCTTCGGCAGCGTGATTTTTGGGAAGAATATCACCCAGGAGACTTGGAGTTCACGTTAGAAGAGCCTCGAGGAGGCCACGAGATAGGAGGGCGCTCCCCCCCTACTGGGCGCGCCCCCTGTCTCGTGGGCCCCTCGAGCACCCCCCCTACCGACTTCTTTCACCTATATAAGCCTACGTACCCTAAAAACATCGAATATAGAGATAGATTGGGAGTTCCGCCGCCGCAAGACTCTGTAGCCACCAAAAACCTCTCAGGAGCCCATTTCGGCACCCTGCCGGAGGTGGAATCCATCACCGGTGGCCATCTTCATCATCCTGGCGCTATCCATGATGAGGAGGGAGTAGTTCACCCTCGAGGCTGAGGGTATGTACCAGTAGCTATGTGTTTGATCTCTCTCTCTCTCGTGTTCTCTCTCGTGTTCCCTCTAAGGCACGATCTTGATGTATCCCGAGCTTTGCTATTATAGTTGGATCTTATGATGTTTCTCCCCCTCTACTCTCTTGTAATGGATTAAGTTTCCTCTTTGAAGTTATCTTATCAGATTGAATCTTTGATTTGAGAACACTTGATGTATGTCTTGCCGTGATTATCTGTGGTGACAATGGGATATCACATGCCACTTGATATATGTTTTGGTGACCAACTTGCGGGTTCCGCCCATGAACCTATGCATAGGGGTTTGCACACGTTTTCTTGATTCTCCGGTAGAAACTTTGGGGCACTCTTTGAAGTACTTTGTGTTGGTTGGATGAATTTGAGATTGTGTAACGCATATCGTATAATCATGCCCACGGATACTTGAGGTGACAATGGAGTATCTAGGTGACATTAGGGTTTTGGTTGATTTGTGTCTTAAGGTGTTATTCTAGTATGAACTCTATGATGGATTGAGCGGAAAGAATAGCTTCATGTTATTTTACTACGAACTCTTGAATAGATTGATCCGAAAGAATAACTTTGAGGTGGTTTCGTACCCTACAATAATCTCTACGTTTGTTCTCCGCTATTAGTGGCTTTGGAGTGACTATTTGTTGCATGTTGAGGGCTTGTTATATGATCTATCTATGTTATTATTGTTGAGAGAACTTGCACTAGTGAAAGTATGAACCCTATGCCTTGTTTCCTATCATTGCAATACCGTTTGTGCTCACTTTTACCACTTGTTACCTTGCTTTTTTTATAATTTCAGATTACAAATACCCATATCTACTATCTATTTTGCACTTGTATCACCATCTCTTCGCCGAACTAGTGCACATATACAATTTTCCATTGTATTGGGTGTGTTGGGCACACAAGAGACTCTTTATTATTTGGTTGCAGGGTTGTTTGAGAGAGACCATCTTCATCCTACGCCTCATACGGATTGATAAACCTTAGGTCATCCACTTGAGAGGGAAATTTGGTACTGTCCTACAAACATGTGCACTTGCAGGCCCAACAACGTTTACAAAAAGAAGGTTGTGTAGTAGACATCAGCAGTATCTAAGGGAGTAACAACACGGTCTTCAGATAGAACCATGGTTGTACTTGCCCAAGAACCAGCCCCACCACACATAACCCAGACTCTCGTAGATTGTACCCCTACCCAGTTGGACAGAGAACCAGCTACACCCCTTCTAACCCCAACCCTGGCAGATAGTAACCCAGTTCCAGCTAACACAGCACCATCTCCACCATAGAGCACCCAAACAGAAGCAGTTAGTAAGGGAACTGCAGTGCCCAAAGCACGAGGACCACCACTCCGAATCCCAGCTCAATGCTTAAAGGAGAAGAAGATTTGTTCTCAGGTGAGGTTCTGTAGCTATGGTTGATACTCCTTTGCTCTTGCATCATTGTATTTACTCATACCAACTATTTTCAAATTTGAAGGATGGAATTAAAACTCCAATGGCGCAACAGGTATGTTTTAAACTTGTTTCTTTAACTGGTTTGCTATTGTAACTTGCTCTATGTTGATTTCAGTTTCAATTGAATAAACAGTTATGTTCTCATGTCATGCCCATTACAAGTGTTGTTGTTGCTCTATAGTTTCCCACACTTATATTCTGTCTATTCTGCTTTGTCTTGAACAAATATTATTTGAACTGTGTCTCTATCTTGATTTGGCAACAAAAACTAGAATGATATAGACCATAAAGCGACCATGGTACATAGATACATGTTTGTTTCATGTTGTTATCCTATCCACTTTACTACTGAACTCATTTACCAAAATGAGTTTCATATACAACATGGTAAACATGTGATGTGTCTGCTTGTTTCTCTTTTAGAATGTGGACAAAATATTGGAGAACAGTACCCCATTATGCAATGGTAAAGGAAGTTATGCAGATAAGGTTCAAGATAGTGAGACATCCCTGTTGGTCTCCAAGAAAGCTGATAAAAACTATCTTGATGATAGTGAGAGAACCCAAAAGTCTTGTCTTGATGTAGTGTTCAAGTTACTGGCCACTACTACTGGCACAAGCTCTTCGAACTCGCTGCCTGAATCAGTTCGTCTTCTTGAGTCTCAACTTCAAGTTGAAAGACATTGATTAGATGTGTTGCGATAGGATGCTGAAGGACTGAGGAAGTCCCTACAGAATTCAGATGCATACTTTCTGGTGCAACAGCAAGCGCTGGAGGATTTAAGCGCCAAACAAGAGAAAGTTAATAAGATTTCTAAGCATCTTGCCAGCATTATGGGTACCCAGGATATTGTTTCTTGAGATCTTCTGAAGTGGTTTCAGTTCTGGACTTGTTTTGCTGTGGCGTTTATTTGTGCTGGTCGCCAACTTTCACAACCAGTGTATATGATATGCTGCTTTGGTCCCAATATGTGCACTGGTGGCAAACTTTGATGCCTAGTGGATATAATATGTGTAATAGCCGTGATAGCCTAGCGAAGTTGCTTGCTTATATATTTCCTTGTTGTCTTGTTTATTTGTTTGCTTGTAGTGAGTGCAACTCTTTTTCCACGGTTTGCTAGTGGCCGCAATAACCTATTTTTTAAAACTAGGCCACAATAACCATGGGCTACATATTTACAGTAGTGACACTGGGCCTCCTACGGGCCGTAGAAACAATGGGCCTTCTATGGGCCGTAGAAACAATGGGCCTCCTACGGGGAGTAGAAACAATGGGCCTTCTAAGGGCCGTAGACACAATGGGCCTTCTTCGGGCCGTAGACACAATGGGCCTTCTACGGGCCGTATGATCGATTGGCCAAACATTGGCCAGTAACAGACGCATTATGGTTGTAAATGGGCTAGAGTTGGAATCGTCCATTCATGGGCCAACCATAATGGGCTGTCGTTAATCGGCCGTATTTGATGACGCTATGAAAAGGGCCCAACGTAATAACGGGCCACAAACGAGCCGACTGTATCCACGGGCTGAATTTGGCCCACAAGCAGAAAATTACAGTAATGGGCCATAAGTAACCGAATGTTGGAAATGAGCCCAGGAATAAATAGGCCCTGAGAAGGCCAAAAGATAACATGGGCTTGAAACGACCCAATGGAATAATGGGCAGTTAATGGGAATAAAGTGATACACTGTTCATTACAGGCTAGTTTCACCACGGGCCGTTAATGGGCCAAGAGTTACAAAGGGCCTCATATGGGCCGAAAGACATCATGGGCCATACTTGGGCCGGGAGTTAAAACGGGCTGGAATCATATTGGACGGCCCATATGACGCTACTGGGCCTAATTCGGATAGGTAGTCACGGGCCCTGGGTTAGCGGACTGTAAATGGGCTATATGGAAACATGTCGTTAACAGGCTTTCCGTGGGCCAGCCCGCCACCTTTTGACCAAGTCAAACGGGCCGGCCTTTTCACACGAATGGGCCTCTATTGGGACGTGCAATGTGTCGATGTATCATAGGCGCCTTCGGTCCAATGAGTGGATGACATCTGTCCCAACAGTGAGCCGACACGTGTTTCCTCCAGCCAATGCTGATTTTACACGTGGAAAATCCCCATTGGTCGGGGCTGTTAACAGGTTATCGGATCCAAAACCAGACCTGATAGTTTAACGGCGTTCCATTATGATGGATGCCACGTGTCGGTCACCCTTGACGAAAGCACTTCTATGACGTGCGATTTATCATCATGGAAGTGGACACTTCCGTGATGATAATTTTGGTAATGTCATGGAACACTTCTACGACATCATAGGTATGACTATCTTGATTCTGTCATAAAATCGTCATGGATGTACATGCATGACAGAAAACGTGACCTACTGTGACAAACACTTATCATCACGGAAGTGTATTTTTTTGTAGTGCGCTAAGCGGTAGCAATAGTAGTAGAAGCATGGTTGGCGTGACAACCCCGATGGCAACACGATGATGGAGATCATGGTGTCATGCCGGTGACGATGGAGATCATGTCGGTGCTTTGGAGATGGAGATCAAAAGCACAAGTTCATGGCCATATCATGTCACTTATGATTTGCATGTGATGTTAATCCTTTTATGCATATTATTTGCTTAGGACGACAATAGCATTATAAGGTGATCCATCACTAAAATTTCAAGATAAAATTGTGTTCTCCCCAAGTGCGCACCGTTGTGAAGGTTCGTCATTTCGAAGCACCACAAGATGATCAGGTGTGATAGACTCTATGTTCGCATACAACGGGTGCAAGCCAGTTTTGCACATGCAGAACACTTGGGTTAAACTTGACGAGCCTAGCAAGTATATACATGGCCTTGGAACACAAGAGACCGAAATGTCGAACATGAGTCATATAGTAGATATGAGCAACATGGAGATGGTCACCATTGAAACCACCTCATCTCACGTGATGATCGGACTTGGGTTGGTGAATTTAGATCATGTTGCACTCGGATGACCGGAGGGATGTTGATTTGAGTGGGGGTTCTTAAGTAATATGATTAAATGAACTCATTATAATGAAAAATAGTCTAAAGTTGTCTTTGCAAAATTATGTTGTAGATCAATAGCTTGCGCTATAGATACTTGTTTTAATATGTTCCTAGAGAAATACTAAGTTGAAAGATATTGTAAGCAATTAGGCGGACTAGGGTCGTAGTCTGAGGATTTTCCTCACTGCTACACAGAAGGCTTATGCCCTTGATGCACTATAGGGTGTGCCAACCCCTCTAGTATCGTCTATGGATGTTGTGAACATCTAGCAGACACATTTGGATGACTACTTCATAGTTTAGTGTGCCATCATTTATAGCTCAAAATCGTGGCTTCAAAGACGTTTTGACCACCATGGAACATATGAGATGTTCCAAGAGCTGAAATTGGTATTTCAGGCTCATGCCCGTGTTGAGAGGTATGAGACCTCTGACAAGTTCTTTGCCTACAAGATGGAGGAGAATAGCTCAGCAAGTGATCATGTGCTCAAAATGTCTGGGTGCTACAATCGCTTGAATCAAGTGGGAGTTAATCTTCCAGATAAGATAGTGATTGACATGGTTCTCCACTCACTATCACCAAGCTACTAGAGCTTCGTGATGAACTATAACATGCAAGGGGTGGAGATGATCCCGGAGAAATTTGCGGTGCTTAAGGCCACAAAGGTAGAAATCAAGAAGGAGCATCAAGTATTGATGGTTAACAAGACCACTGGTTTCAAGAAGGGTAAGAGAAAGAAGGGAAACTTCGTCAATGGCAAGCCAATTGCTGCTCCAGTGAAGAAACCCAAGGTTGAACCTAAACCCAAGACTAATGAAGGAAATGTGCCCTAGAGGCAATAATAAAGTTGTTATTTTATATTTCTTTATTCATGATAAATGTTTATTATTCATACTAGAACTGTATTAACCGGAAACTTGATATATGTGTGAATACATAGACAAAACACCATGTCCCTAGTATACATCTACTTGACTAGATCGTTGATCAAAGATGGTTAAGTTTCCTAGCCATGGACATGAGTTGTCATTTGATGAACGTGATCTCATCATTAGTGGAATGATGTGATGGACATGCCCCATCTGTTAGCTTAGCATAATGATCGTTCAGTTTTATTGCTACTACTTTCTTCATGTCAAATACATATTCCTCCGACTATGAGATTATGGGGTCCAAGATCAATGGCCCACTTAGCTACACGACATGTGGCTTCTCTGTTTTGAATAATATCCCCCAAGGGAGCAGAACTAACCATAGTGATGGGATGACCAAGGAAATATTGCTTCAACTTGTGACTGGCCATGAACATGACGTAAGCCAATTTCTGCCAATGTGGGTATCTCTGCTTAGACTAAATGAGCACCTCACTAACATAACAAATCGGCTTTTGAACAGGGTACTCCTTGCCTGACTCCTTCCTTTCAACCACAACTGCCACACTAACAGCTCTATTGTTTGCAGCCACATATAAAAGCAAGGACTCCTTCTCAATAGGAGCTGCAAGAATCGACGGCTCAGCCAACTGTCTCTTAAGCGCATCAAACGCCTCACTAGCACCATCGCTCCAGACAAAGTTATCAGTCTTTTTCATCATTTGATACAAAGGGATAGCCTTCTCTCCCAAGCGGCTTATAAACCGGCTCAAAGCCGCGATACGACCCGCCAAACACTGGACATCATTGATACATGCTGGCTTAGCCAAAGAAGTGATAGCCTTGATTTTCTCCGGGTTGGCTTCAACGCCCCTCTCAAAAACCAGGAAACCCAATAACTTGCCTGCTGGCATGCCAAAGACACACTTGGCCGGGTTAAGCATCATTTTATAGACCCGGAGATTGTCAAAGGTCTCTCTCAGATCATCTATCAAAGTCTCCTTCTTCCTGGATTTCATAACAATATCGTCCACATATGCATGAACATTGCGTCCAATCTGGTCATGAAGGCAATTCTGAACACACCGTTGGTAAGTCGCCTAGGCACTCTTGAGCCCAAAAGGCATATACACATAGAAGAAGGCTCCAAAGGGAGTGATGAAAGTTGTCTTCTCCTTGTCCTTAACCGCCATCTTGATCTGATGGTAACCAGAATAAGTATCCAAAAAGATCAAACGCTCACAACCGCCGTAGCATCAATAATCTAATCAATACGAGGGAGAACAAAGGGGTCAGTTGGACATGCCTTATTAAGATATGTATAATCCACACACATACGCCAAGTGTCGTTTTTATTAAGTACCAGCACTGGGTTAGGCAACCACTGGGGATGAAAAACTTCAATGATGAACCCCGCCGCCAAGAGCCGGACCACTTCTTCACCAATTGCCTTACTCCTTTCTTCATTAAAATGGCAAAGGAATTGCTTGACTGGTTTAAACTTTGGATCAACATTAAGAGTATGATCAGCAAGTTCCCTCAGTACACCTGGCATGTTAGAAGGTTTCCATGCAAAGATGTCCCGGTTCTCATGAATGAACTCAATGAGCGTGCTTTCCTATTTTGGATCCATGTTAGCACTGACGTTGGACTGCTTGGACGAGTCGCTGAGCACAAAATCAACCAACTTAGTGTCATCTGCCGACTTGAACTTCAACAAGGGGTCATTTTCTGTAGTTGGCTTCTTCAAAGGCGTCATATCTGTCGGGTCAACATTATCTTTATAAAACTTTAACTCCTCAGTAGCATAGGCCGACTCAGCATAGGCAGCATCACCCTCTTCACAGTCCAGAGCAATCTTCCTATCACCATGCACCGTGATGGTGCCTTTATTGCCCGGCATTTTAAGCTGCAAATAAACATAACACGGCCGCGCTATAAACTTGGTGTAAGTCGGCCGCCCAAACAAACCATGGTATGGGCTTTTGATCTTAACCACTTCAAAGGTCAATTTCTCAGCTTTGAGTCATGATTGTCTCCAAAGGCCACCTCCAGGGTTATCTTACCCACTCAATACACCGACTTACCAGGCACCACCCCATGGAAAACAGTAGAAGACATCTTAAGATCTTTGTCAGTCAAATTCATACGATGAAAAGTCTCATAGTGAAGGATATTGATACTGCTGCCCCCATCCATGAGCACCTTTGTAATCTTATACCCTCCTACCTGTGGAGCCACCACCAATGCCAACTGACCTGGATTGTCAACTCGGGGCGGGTGATCCTCCCGGTTCCATACAATAGGCTGCTTAGACCACCTCAAATAACGAGGTACTGCCGGCTCACTGAGTTCACCACCCACTTATGGATTTTCTGATCTCGCTTGCACAGGCTTGTGGTGAACACATGATATTGACCACTATTCAGCTGCTTCGGATTATTTTGATAACCAGACTACTGCTGGTGGTTCCCTTGGCCAAATTGCTGATTAAAACCACCTTGATTACCCTGGCCTTGAAAGCCAGAGCTTGAACCGCCACCTCCAAAACCAAGCCCGTGAGAGCCAGAACCTGAACCATTGTGCGGGCCATGATTGTTCTGGAAAAATTTAGAGTTTCTATACTTTCTCATGATGAAGCAATCCTTCCACAGACGACTGGCCAGCTTATCCTGGGTTCCGTGCTTCGGACAAGGCTGATTCATCATGGCCTCAAGGCTGGATTTTTGCCCTCCAAACCGAAGCGCTTGCGTCTTACCCTTACGATGCTGGTTACTATGCTACGTATTGGTTTTAGCCACAAAGTCTAAACTGTTGTCCACCTTACGCTTAACATTGCCACCTTGACTCGTTGTTTTATGTTATCCCTTTGCATTGCCACTTTTCTTCCCATTTCCAACCTTCTCCTCATCAGACTCAGGATCTTTCATGCTATCAGAGTCGGCATATTTGATGAGAGCTACCATGAGCTCCCACATATCATTGCAATTATTCTTAAGCCATCCCAATTTCTGCTGAAGGGCAAGAAAACGGCTATTCTTCTCTAACATCAGGACTGCTGAACCGGCGTTGATATTGTCCGATGAGTGTATAACAGCTGAGATCTGGTGCACCCAATTGGTTGTTGATTCACCTTCACCTTGGACACAAGAATCCAAATCCAGAGTCGACATAGGCTGCTTGCATGTGTCTTTAAAACTTTGAATAAATCGCCTCTTAACCTCTGCCCATGACCCAATGGAGTTAGCGGGCAGGTTTTTCAACCAAGTACGAGCCGGCCCATCCAACATCATGGTGAAATACTTAACACATGAAGCATCGCTAACATCCCGCATCTCCATAGCCATCTCATAGCTCTCAATCCATGCCTCTGGGGGGTCTGTGAGGGAGTCCTGGATTAGGGGGTCCTCGGATAGCCGAACTATATGCATTGGCCAGACTATTGGACTATGAAGATACAAGATAGAAGACTTCAACCCATGTCCGGGTGGGACTCTCCTTGGCGTGGAAGGCAAGCTTGGAAATTCAGATGTGTAGATTCCCTTCTCTGTAACCGACTCTGTGTAACCCTAGCCCCCTCCGGTGTCTATATAAACCAGAGGGTTTAGTCCGTAGGACAACAACAAACATAATCATAGGCCAGCTTCTAGGGTTTAGCCTCTACGATCTCGTGGAAGATCAACTCTTGTAATACTCATATCATCAAGATCAATCAAGCAGGAAGTAGGGTATTACCTCCATAGAGAGGGCCCGAACCTGGGTAAACATCATGTCCCCCGCCTCCTGTTACCATTAGCCTTAGACGCACAGTTTGGGACCCCCTACCCGAGAACCGCCGGTTTTGACACCGACATTGGTGCTTTCATTGAGAGTTCTACTGTGTCGTCACCATAGGGTTGAATGGATCCTTCAATCATCTACAATGACGCGGTCCATGGTGAGATTTTCCTCCCCGAACAGATCTTCGTATTGGGCGGCTTCGCACTGCGGGCCAAATCGCTTGGCTATCTGGAGCAGATCGACAGCTACGCCCCTGGCCATCCGGTCAGGTTTGGAAGCTTGAACTACACCACCGACATCCACGATACTTGATCTTCGATGGATTCGAACCCATGACAGATGCACCCTACAGCCACGATGAGCATGACCTAGATCTGCCATCAAACGGTGTTCAGGAGACAGCACCTATAGCTGCCATGGCCTTAGATCTAGTGCAAATTGTGCCATCCGAGGACGGGAGGATGGACCCCGCTGCAGAAGCCGCACACTCAACGGTGCTGGAGCCGAACACAGATTCAACCTCCAACAAGGTATGTATCATCGGACCCTTGGACTCGTCTCCGGCCATAGGTTCCGAACCGCGTGTATCCACGCCCGCGGATCTGACTGGGGGTGATCTTGGAGTTCAGCACCACGGACATCTTCCAACACTCGCCCTTGGGTGACATGTTAAACTCATTAAAATCTCTCTCCTTATCAGGAGACTCTTGGCCGAACTATGTCTGTCTTGAGTGGGAAGTGGACGACGAGGAAATTCATTACCTACCCACCACCCACTTAATAGCCACTGTCAAAGACCTAAACGACATTCTCGACTTCGACTCTGAAGACATCGACGGTATAGACGATGATGCCGGAGAAGAACAGGAACCACCTCCCATAGGGCGCTAGACAGCCACCTCATCGTATGACATATATATGGTGGACACACCCAAAGAAAACAATGGCGAGGATCAAAAGGATGCAGTGGAGGATAATCTTCCTGAGAAGCAGCCGAAGCACCGACGTCAGCGGCGCCGCTCTAAACCACGCCATGCTAAAAACAGCAATACCGGCACAAGAGACAATAGCACTCCGGATGATGCCGAAGACGAAAACGACCCTCCCAGCCAAGCTTCAAACATGACGGACGGGAGGATGGCCAAGTCAGCCCCGATGAACAGGCCATTAATGAAGACTCGGAGGACGATAACTACATGCCCCTCTCCGAAGATGAGGTGAGCCTCGGCGATGAATAATTTACCGTGCCTGAGGATCCCGTCGAGCAGGAGCGCTTCAAGCGCCGGCTTACAGTCACTGCAAAGAGCCTGAAGAAAAAAAAACAGCAGCTTCAAGCTGATCATGATCTGCTCACTGATAGATGGACTAAGGTCCTAGCTACCGAGGAATACGGACTCGAGCGCCCAACCAAAAGTTACCCAAGGCGCAGGTTCCTACCTCAATTTGAGGACGAGGCACTAGAGCCCATACTACCAACACATGATGCGGCTGACCGACCACCGCCTAGCCGAGATAAAGCGGTGTATCAGTCCGAACACCAGCCCGCACCCCGTCACCGAACAAATGGAAACACAAAGGCTCGGGGATACACACATGACCTGTGATATGAATTGGAAAACAAAGCAGGACAGCCCAGATCGATCTATGGATCGCGGGGGCGCGCCCCAACGCACCACGATGACTGTCACGTCGGATATACTCAATACAAATCCATCCGAGCCGAATATAGCAGACTAGCTCCATCCGACCTACGTCGTGAGGTATCCCGGCATAGAGGCGCCGCACACCCCCTATGCTTCACTGACGAAGTAATGGAACATGAATTCCAAGAAGGGTTTAAACTCGTAAACATCGAACCAAATGATGGGACAGCAGATCCCGCGGCATCGATTGAAGACTTGCTTCTCCACATTCACATGGCCTGCGGCGATGATCTCCATGCCATCAAGTATCTCCCGCTAAAACTCAAGGGACCTGCTCGGCACTGGTTGAAAAGTCTACCCGAAAACTCCATTGGCAGTTGGAAGAACCTGGAAGACGCATTCCTTGAAAACTTTCAGGACACTTATGTACGACCTCCGGATGCTGATGACTTAAGTCATATAACCCAACAGCCCGAAGAGTCAGCTAGGAAATTCTGGACTTGGTTCTTAACTAAGAAGAACCAAAGCGTCGACTGTCCGGATGCTGAAGCCCTAGAGGCCTTTAAGCATAATATCCGTGACGAGTGGCTCGCCCGGCACCTCGGCCAAGAGAAGCTGAAGTCCATGGTAGCCCTTACAACACTCATGACCCACTTTTGCGTGGGCGAGGATAGCTGGTTAGCTCGTAGCAACAGCACATCAAGAAAACCTGGCACTTTAGACGCTAGAGATAGCAATGGCAAGCCCCGACGCAACAGACACAAGCGTCGAAATAATGGCGATAACGCCAAAGACACGGCCGTCAATGCCGGATTCAGTGGCTCCAGGCCCGGTCAGCGGAAAAAGTCATTTAAAAGAAACAACTCGGGCCCATCTAGTCTGGACCGCATACTGGATCGTCCGTGTCGAATCCATGGCACCCCTAATAAACCAGCCAACCATACCAACAGAGAATGTTGGGTATTTAAATAGGCCGGCAAGTTAAATGCTGAAAAGGGGTCGCACAGTGATGACGACGAGGAGCCTCGTCCACAGAACACAGGGGGACAGAAGAAATTTCCTCCTCAAGTCAAAACGGTGAATATGATATACACCACCCATATTCCCAAGCGGGAGCGGAAACGCGCACTAAGGGACATCTACGCGATGGAGCCAGTCGCCCCAAAGTTCAACCCATGGTCCTCTTGTCCGATCACCTTCGATCGCAGGGACCATCCGACTAGTATTCGTCATGGCGGTTTAGCTGCACTGGTCCTTGACCCCATTATCAATGGATTCCACCTCACATGAGTCCTCATGGACGGTGGCAGCAGCATGAACCTGCTTTATTAGGATACAGTGCGCAAAATGGGTATCGATCCCTCAAGGATCGAGCCCACCAAAACCACCTTTAAAGGTGTCATACCAGGTGTAGAGGCCTGCTGTACAGGCTCAATCACACTAGAAGTGGTCTTCGCATCCCCGGATAATTTCCAAATCGAAGAGTTAATCTTTGACATCGTCCCCTTCCATAGTGGTTATCATGCACTACTTGGACGAACCGCATTCGCTCGATTCAATGCGGTGCCACACTATGCTTACCTCAAGCTCAAGATGCCCAGACCTCGCGGTGTTATAACAGTCAATGGTAATACAGAGCGCTCCCTCCGTACGGAGGAGCACACCGCGACCCTTGCAGCAGGAGTACAGAGCAGCCTTCTTAGGCAGACCCTAAATTCGGCAATAAAGCCCCTGGACACTGTCAAGAGAGTCTGAACTACTCTGCAACAGGACCTTCCGGCTCATCCAGAGCTCACCTAGCAATTTGGCCTCAGTCCTAGTCCCAGTCAGGCGGTGAAATTTGTGTCGCGCGTACATAATTACGCACTTAAAATACCATGGGCATGAACGGAGGCACAACAAGACTACGGTCCACAATGCGGCTAAACCGCCCTGGATCCGCACACTCTCACTCTTTCTTCTCCTTTCAGGTTTTTCTCTTCTTGAGGCTTTTATGATAACCTGATCATCGGACCCATAGCGGGACGGATACACCAAGAAGGCAAGGGGCTTTGACGTACAAGGGAATTCCCAGGTGGTCTTTGCTAACAATCGCTATACATGTTTTGCATACCCGCACACAGCTCGCTCTTGGTCACGGCATGTCAAACAACCCTATTTGCTTATCGCACTACTTGTATACATTCGCCTCGACGTATTAATCCAATAACAATGAAAAATAATTTGCAGCATCAGCTTATTACGTAAATTTTTTTCTTGTTTGTTTATTTATTATAAATTTCACCCGTACATTTTGGTACGCATAGTTTGCTAGGGGCTTCAGTGTAGCCCATAACACGGCAAGAAAGTCCGAACACTTTTATAGTATAGTTCGGCACCCCGAACTTATAGCATTATATGCATCGGCTCCGAATCATGTCTTGGGTCAATAGTTGGGTTGCCCGGCTCCTGTGCTTGCTACCCTACGTTCCGCTATATCGGCTAGGGTAGTAAAGGGAGAACTATTGCGATTGTGTCCCGGTTCTTCCGGACGAGCACCTCGGTAGAGAAAGCTGAAAACCGGCTGTCATGATGCGGCGAGACCTGGTCGCTGTTCGAGAGGTTTCAAATCCTTAAAGATCTTTTATGCTTTATGCGAGGAATCGGTTTTTGTCTGATTTAGGCGTGTATAGCGCCCCAAGTTCGGCCTTCCGAATACCAGGGGCTATGCCAAAATTTTAAAATTATAGAACTCCTATGGCCAAGTGAGGGTGATAAAGCCGTATAGTCCGATTGCCTTGTTCGTTGCGCTAAACACCTCCTTAAAGGACCAAAAACTTGTATAAAGAGTGTTTAGATTTATCCTCAACACCCATGTACTAGTTACGTGGGGGCAGAAGCCGACAACTGGCCAACTCTCAGATTTTATAAACGGCCGCACAGGAGGTAAAATTTTAAATCAACAAGCATTATATTGCACATTGAACTTGTTTCATATTACATGATAAAATGAATGCATTCATTCAAAGATTACATCCTTTGTACATTGCTCCGCCACAAGGCGAGATCCCTTCAGGACACTGTCATAATATATTTCGGGTCGGCGGTGCTCCTTGCCCTTCGGCGCCCCCTTGCTCATCAGCATCGTGGCGTCCATCTTCATCCAATGCATCTTCGCATGGGCAAAGGCCATTTCGCACCTTCAATGCAAACCGACCGCTTTATGAATTCAAGTCATGGGCAGGAACTCATAAGCCGCTTCACGAGTCCGAAGTAGCTGTTGGGCATGGGCTCAGCAGGCCATAACCGGACTATGAGGTCCTTCATGGCCAATTCGGCTGCCTTGTGTAGCTCGACCAGTTGTTTCAGCTGGTCGCTCAAGGGCATCGAATGTTCTAGCCCAAGGTATTGAGACGAGAACAGCTTCTCCGTTGAGCTCCCTTCTTTGGCTCGGTAGAACTCTGCGGCATCTAAGATGCTGCGTGGCAGATCCGCAAACGCTCCTGGAGAACTCCAAATTCGGGTAAATAAAAAAGAATGTATCCTTCACATGCTTGCTTTGCATAACAAAAGCCTTACCCGCCGCAATCTTCTTGGCCGCCTGAAACTCCTGGAGGGCCCTCTGGGCTTTGGCTCGGGCGACTTGCGCATTCTGAAGGGCCTTCGCAAGCTCGGACTCTTGAGTCTTAGAGTCACGCTCCAAGGACTTGTACTTCTTGATGACATCTTGAAGCTCTTGCCGGACCTCGTTGACTCGTGCCTCTTGCTTCCCGCATGCGGCACGTTCCTTGGCCGCCTTGTCTTCGGCATCGGCTAATGACTTCTTAAGGGACGCCACCTCAGTCGTGGCCCCTGCAAAAGTTCATGATGCTTTAATCAGCATGAAGCATTTATCCTTCATAAGTATACAGGCAGGGTATTACATACCTTGGTTTTCCTCCAGCTGCCTCTTCACGAAGCCGAGCTCTCTCTCGGTCCGCTCCAAGTTCTGCTTTAGTCCAGAGACCTCCACAGTACGAGCGGCAGCGGCCAGCAGCGACGCCTACTTATTCACATAGACATCTTATGTTAGACTCCTGCGAATATTATTTGATCCTCTATTCGGTTTTTCTTTCCGAACACCAAACAGAGCATCAGGGGCTACTATCTACAATGTCATATTCTCTCACAATTTTATTACTTGCCTCAAAGCATGTTAGAAGGCTAGCACAAGCTTCGGTCAATCCGCTTTTGGCAGACTAGACCTTCTCGATCACCATACTCATAAGAGTACAGTGTTCTTCATCAATGGAAGCGCCGCGAAGCGCTTCCAGCAAGCTGTCAGGTGCCTCTGGATGGACAGAGGTCATCAGTACAGGCGGCTCGCCCCCCTTGTTAGTGAGAGGCTGCCTACCTGAATCCGGAACCGCTTGGGTTTCCGGAGCCGTATTTGGCTGGGGGCCAAACTGGCTGCGGCCCCCATCATCGGTGTCCGTGGGGGCCTTTTCCCCCATGTGTTTGGCAACCGGGGTTTCACCCTCCGGCGTCTCCGGAACGGTTTCCCCTTGGCCTGGTATCCTTCGAGATAGCACCTCAGTGTTGTCCCGGCCTTAGTGGAGGAGGCCATCGGAAGAGACTCGATGTTCATCACCGACGGGTCCAGTGATCCCTCCGAAGAGGAGGATATCTCGATGTTGGATTTGGCCGGGCTGCAGGTGCATGTCTGGCACAATAAGAAGCGATAGAGCAAAAAGATCGGAAATACTATTGTGTCTAGATACTTATGATTTGGCCAGGGGCTTGACACTGGGCTCCCACTCCTCGCCGCTAGTGGTGGCTGAGGCGGAGTAGTCCGGAAGGAAGGTTTTTCCCTTCTTGGACGCCTCGACCTCCCCATGTGTGGAGGCCTTCCTCTTCTTTCTCCCGCCCAGTAGGGGGGGGTGGGTTTCCTCATCCTCCTCCACGTCCTCTTTGGTGGAGGAGAGCATCTCGGTATCTTCAAACGTCATGTCCGAAGCACCCTTGCATCGGAGACCATCTCTGGTCCCCGTGGCCGTCTTCTTGGCCTTCTTCTCCGGCACCTCATAGCGTGCTGGAAACAGCATCCTCGTCAGAAGAGGTGATTCTGGATCTTCAGGTAGCGGAGCCAGACAGTTAATCTGCTCCGCAATCGTTACCCAGGCCCGAAAGATCGACATGGAGGCTTAGGTTCCTCCCGCGGATGTGCTAGTAAAAGACATATCTTGCAAATGTGAAAACTAACTGGATTAGCTCGCCGTTTTGCGCTGAGCCCGCGATCTTCGGTTGTGGGCGGTGGTACCTCGTTGGCCTTGAAGAGCACCTTCCAGACGTCTTCGTGCGTCATGCCGAAGAGCTCTAGCAGCATCTGGTGTTCAGCCGGGTCGAACTCCCACAAATTACAAGTCCATCTCTGGCTCGGAAGAATCCGGCGGCAGAGCATAACTTGGATCACGTTGACATGCTTGATTTTCTTGCTTATCATGTTTTGGACGCATGCCTGAAGTCCGGTCAGTTCTTTCGCTGAACCCCAGGCTAAGCCATTCTCTTACCAGGAGGTGAGCCGCATGGGGATGCCGGATCGGAATTCGAGGGTCGCCGCCCAGTTGGTGTCGCACGGCTCGGTGATGTAGAACCATCCCGATTGCCACCCCTTCACAGTCTCCACAAAGGAGCCTTTGGGCCAGGTGACATTGGGCATCTTGCCCACCATGGCTCCTCCGCACTCCACTTGTTGGCCGCTCACCACCTTTGGCTTCATGTTGAAGGTCTTTAGCCATAGGCCAAAGTGAGGTGTGATGCGGAGAAAGGCCTCGCACATGACAATAAATGCTGAGATGTTGAGGATGGAGTTGGAGGCGAAATCATGGAAGTCCAGCTCGTAGTAGAACATCAGTCCACGGACGAACGGGTGGAGGGGGAATCCCAGCCTGCGGACAAAGTGAGAGAGGAACACTACCCTTTCCTGGGACTCTGGGGTAGGGATGATCTGCCCCTGGGCCGGAAGTCTATGCGTGGTGTATTTGGACAAGTATCCGGCCTCCCGGAGCTTCTTGATGTCCTCCTTCTTAACAGAGGAGGCCATCCACTTGCCTCCCGCTCCGGACATATTCGGAATGTTTTGGTGGAGAAGGCGAAAGCTTGGGCGTTGGATCTCGAGAATGGATGAGAAGAGGAAGAAGAAGGCGTGGGTGTAAAAGGGGAGTCCTTATCTCTTTATAAAGGCAGCAGAAATCATGCGCCTCCCCACTTGCCCTAGAAACTTGCTTATTCCCCAAGCGCCGTGCTAATGGCACGGTTGGGTTACCCACGCCCGTATTGATGAGAATCTCGTGATAAGGGGACATGGTCTCTGCTTCGACAATATGTGCCAATAAAACCACCTCGCAAGACGTGTAGTAGCAGGTTGAGAAAACGGTTCGAATAATGACCGGGCCGCGGCGTGATGTCACGCTATGGAGAAGTTGTCGGCAGATTAGACTTGCGGAATATTATACTCTCTACGGTGGTATGTGGAATTTGTTTTGCAGAGCTGGACACGATTCTTGTGTTCAAGATCTACTTTGGATTATTCAGAGAAGGAACCCGCCTTGCAATGCCGAAGAAAATCTGTGCGCCGGACTCATCGTCATTGAAGCCTAGTTCAGGGGCTACTGAGGGAGTCCTGGATTAGGGGGTCCTCGGATAGCCGTACTATATACATTGGTCGGACTGTTGGACTATGAAGATACAAGATAGAAGACTTCGTCCCGTGTCCGGGTGGGACTCTCCTTAGCGTGGAAGGCAGGCTTGGCAATTCGGATGTGTAGATTCCCTTCTCTGTAACCGACTCTGTGTAACCCTAGACCCCTCCGGTGTCTATATAAACCGGAGGGTTTAGTCCATAGGATAACAACAATCATAATCATAGGCTAGCTTCTAGGGTTTAGCCTCTACGATCTCATGGTAGATCAACTCTTGTAATACTCATATCATCAAGATCAATCAAGCAGGAAGTAGGGTATTACCTCCATAGAGAGGGCCCGAACCTGGGTAAACATCGTGTCCCCCACCTCCTGTTACCATTAGCCTTAGACGCATAGTTCGGGACACACTAT
This sequence comes from Triticum aestivum, assembly GCF_018294505.1. Classification (NCBI taxonomy): domain Eukaryota; kingdom Viridiplantae; phylum Streptophyta; class Magnoliopsida; order Poales; family Poaceae; genus Triticum; species Triticum aestivum. The sequence continues at coordinate 157,062,579 of NC_057810.1, forward strand.
CCGAGAACCGCCGATTTTGACACCGACAGTTTGCATCACGAGGCTAAACTGGTGCTCCAGCCGCCGACGCCTCAACAACCCGATCCACACCAGGCGGGTCGTTGGTTCCTTCCCCCGGCGTGTTGAAAAGATTCCTCGCATCATAAACCGGAGGTAAACTGCTCACATGCCTTCTATTAAAGACAGCGTTTGATGCGTCCTGCTCCAAGCTCAAGTGAAAGCTCTCTGCCTGAAGCCATTCTGCCTCCCTCTGCAAGGCGGCTCGCTCCATCGCCATCCGGGTGTTCTCGGTGTTTAGATCCTCCTTGGCTTGGGCTACCTCATCACGTAACTTTGCCACGTCCGTGCTATGTTGCGTCTGGTTCTCCGGGGTTACCTCTACCATCAACAACGTCGCCAGAGCCTCCAACAGATCAAATCAAACATGAGCTGGCAGGCGCATAGGGCCTCCTGCCCCCGCTGCCATTGTCGTCACTGAACCAGAGATCATTGCCGCCGCAGTTGAAGAATTCTGCCCCGGCTGTGTACCAGCAATGAAGATCATAACCCAGTTTGGCGGCTTGTAGTGGTCTGGAATACTACCACCATCGTAATAGCCCCCCAACCCACCATCTTGAACCTGATACATGGAATCGGTCTCTCCAGACGAGGACTCCTCGCTTGAGTAGACTGCCGTCTCACCACCGGAGTCAGATCCTCCTTCCAGACCCACTCCTTGAGTAAAGCCAACAAAGACATGCTTCTGGGCGGCTTGAACCTTGATGGGCCACGCGTGCCGAGCCGTCTCGATGATGTCGGTGCAGGTGTCCGGCTCAGCTTCCGGCTCACCAATCTTGTCGATGAAGACATGAATTCCGCCGAAGGGGACCCGATACCCATACTCAATTGAGCCGGCCTCGAGGCCCGAGCCTATGTCGTCTATGTAGAGCTTGCCATGATGACTCTTGGTCATCCGGCCCACAGCGTATCCCTTGAGCCCTGCGAAGCTGCCCTTCAAGAACTCAAAACCACCATGCGCTGGCCCCATGGTGGGCGCCAACTGTCGTGGAACTGTCATGGCAGATGCCCTAGCACAAGGACTTAGGTGTGGAGCCATCGCAATGTTGTTAGCTTGAAGGGATTAAAATGGGACAAGGGACACAAAGAGTTTACCCATGTTTGGCCCCTCGTAACGAGGTAAAGGCCTACTCCTCTTTAGGTTGTATTGCTTGGGTTTCGATTACCAGGGAGCGAATATGCTTGACCTAGTTCTCGACTTGTTGTTTCTTGCCCTACCCTGCCACCAAGTCACCCCTTCATATACATAGGCTGATGCCTGGCGGCTTACAGAGTCCTGGCCGGCTCATACAGAATGTATCCGGCTCGGTGACCGAACTAAACTTTCCTTAGCATACAAGTTAAACATACGGTGGTTTCTGCCCGTGTGCCTCAAGTCTCCTCCGGGTCTTGGGCCTTCAGTAAGCTTGCTTCATGAACTGCCATCTTCAACATCTTCTAGGGCCTTCTCATTGTGCACCGCTAGTGGTATCACCCTGCCTCTCCTGGGCCGGTCATACCCAATAGTTATATCGCCAACACCTTGTGTGCTATCAAACGTCACAACATAACTGGGTGACTATAAAGATGCTCTACAGGTATCTCTGAAGGTGTTTGTTGGGTTGGCATAGATCGAGATTAGGATTTGTCACTCCAAGTATCGGAGAGGTATCTCTGAGCCCTCTCGGTAATACACATCATATGAAGCCTTGAAAGCAATGGGACTCATGAGTTAGTTGCGGGATGATGTATTACGAAATGAGTAAAGAGACTTTCTGATAACTAGATTGAACTACGTATGGGGATACCGACGATCGAATCTCGGGCAAGTAACATACCAGTGACAAAGGGAATAACGTATGTTGACATAGCGGTTCAACCGATAAAGATCTTAGTAGAATATGTCGGAACCAATATGAGCATCCAGGTTTTGCTGTTGGTTATTGACCGGAGAGGTGTCTCGGTCATGTCTACATAGTTCTCGAACCTGTAGGGTCCGCATGCTTAACGTTCGATGACGATATGTATTATATGAGTTATGTGTTTTGGTGACCGAAGCTTGTTCGGAGTCCCAGATGAGATCATAGACATGACAAGGAATCTCGAAATGGTCGAGTGGTAAATATTGATATATTGGAAGGTAGTATTCAGACACCGAAAGGGTTCTGGAGTGTATCGGGTACATACTGGAGTACCAAAGGGGTTACCGGAACCCCCCGGTGGAAGATATGGGCCATATGGGCCATAGGAGGGAGGCACACCAGCCCACAAGGGGCTGGCGCGCCTCCACCTTGGGGAAACCGAGTTGGACAAGGGTTGGGGGCGGCGCCCCCCTTTCCTTCTCCTACTCCCTCTCCTTCCCCCTTTCCCCCTCTAGTAAAAGGAAGGGGGCAAAGTGGACTAGGAGTCCAAGTGCGACTCCTCCCCACTTGGGGCGCGCCTAGGTCACCCTCCTCTCCCTCCCTGCTTTATATACCGGGGGGCATTGATACGTATCCAACGTATCTATAATTTTTTATTGTTCCATGCTATTCTATTATAATTCTTGGATGTTTTACAATCACTTTATAGTCATTTTATATCATTTTTTGGTACTAACCTATTGACATAGTGCCTAGTGCCAGTTGCTGTTTTCTGCATGTTTCTTACATCGCAGGAAATCAATATCAAATGGAGTCCAAACGCAACGAAACTCCTGGAGGATTTTTTGATCCAGAAGAAAGCCAGTGGCCAAGGAAGCACCTAGGGACTGTTTGAGGGGAGCAGCACCCACCAGAGGGCGCCAGGAGGCCTAGGCGCGCCCAGGTGGGTGCTGCCCACCTCGGTTGCCCCCTGAACCGCCTCTTCGCTCTATAAATACCCCAATATTCCAGAAACTCTAGGTGAGTCGACGAAATATTGATCCAGCCCCCGCAGAGTCCAGAACCACCAGATCCAATCTAGACACCATCGTGTAGGGGTTCACCACTTCCAGTGGTGCCTCTCCTATGATGCGTGGGTAGTTCTTTGTAGACTTACGAGTCTGTAGTTAGTAGCTGGATGTCTTCCTCTCCCTCTCTTGATTATCAATACAATGGTCTCTTAGAGATCCATATGATGTAAGTCCTTTTGCGGTGTGTTTGTTGGGATCCGATGAACTTTGAGCTTATGATCAGATCTATGTTTTTATCCAAGAAAGTTATTTGAGTCTTCTTTGATCTCTTATATGCATGATTGCTTATATCCTCGTATTTCTTCTCTGATATTTGGGTTTTGTTTGGCAAACTTGATCTATTTATAAGATGCATATACATAGGAATTATGTTAGAATTAAGTGTGTTTGTCGCATATTTTATGATGCTCTTTTAGTGTTTCAATTCTTATCTTTCGTGTGAGTATTAATAAAATCTTATGCCTAGCTAGGGGCATAAAACAATAGCGCTTGTTGGGAGGCAACCCAATGAATAAAATTTATTTTTTCTTTTTACTTTCTGTTCTTGTGTGTTAGAACAATTATGCTACTGTTATGATTGTGTTTTTGTGTCTTAATTAGTGTTTGTGCCAAGCAAGGCCTTTGGGAAGACTTGGGTGAAAGTTTATTTCATCTTGCTGAAAATGAGAAACTTTTGTGCTCATGAGATAATTTGTCATTTTTTACAGAAGAGTGTTTTTAAGTTGATTCTTTTTTAATAGGATTAATAGACAAATTCCACACGTCCACCATGTTATTTCATAATTTTTGGAGTTACAGAAGTATTCAAAATATTCAGATTTCTACAGGCTGTTCTGTTTTTGACAGATTCTGTTTTCTTTGCGTTGTGTGCTTGTTTTGATGATTCTATGGTTTTCTTTGATGACTTTTTGCCATAGAACAGTTGGAATACAGTATATATAATGCAAGAACAAAATAAGAATAGGTTTTCTACAGTACTTATAGTAGTGGTTTGGTTTCTTATACTAACGGATCTCACGGAGGTTTTGTTTGAGTTTTGTGTGATTGAAGTTTTCAAGTTTTGGGTTATCTTACGATGAATGAAGGAATAAGGATAGGCAAAAGGATAAGATTGGGGATGCCCGAGGCACCCGAAGATAATATTCAAATAAGTAGCAAGCAACTAAGCTTGGGGATGCCCCGAGTGGCATCCCCGCTTTCTTCTAGCAACCATCGGTATTTTACTTGAAACTATATTTTTATTCGTCACATGATATGAGTTTTGCTTGAAGCGTCTTGTATGATATGAGTTTTTGCTTTTTTGCTTAGTGTTTTAAGTGTTTAATCCTTGCTGGACACACCCTTTTGAGAGAGCTAAAAATTATGATATGCTTGCTCCTATGCTTCACTTAAATTTTTAGAGCCATAAACTTGCTCTAGTGCTTCACTTATATCTTTTTGAGCATGGTGTGCTTTGTTATTTTTGAAGAAATGCTCTCATGCTTCACTTAGATTTATTTGGAAGTTAGAAAACTTTGTATAAATTCTCTCTTGCTTCACTTAGATTATTTTGAGAGAAAGAAAGAAAGTATGCTCATGATCTTCACTTATATCTGTTTGAGCTTATCAAAAGCAACATATGAAAATAGTTCCAAAGTGATAGATATCCAAGGATGATATAATAAAAACTTTCATGAAGATCATTGGACAAAATAAACTTGATTCTTAGTAATGGTTTTGAGATATGATGATATGATATGTGAGTCATGTTGATGAGTAATTGTGCTCTAGTAAGAATATTAATGTTAAGGTTTGAGATTCCCTATGCAAGCACAAAAGTCAATAGTTATGCAATGAAATTTATTTCCTACTTATGGTGCATTATTCGGTGTTACTTATGCTTAATGCTTGGGTACGAGATTTTTTGCTTTTTGGTTGGTCGCTTCTCAATCTTTTTGCTAGCCTTCATTTTGCACTAAGTATGATCACTACTTGTGCATCCAAAACCCTTTAAACTAGTTTTGCCATATGAGTCCACTATACCTACCTATATGCGGTATTTCCATGCTGTTCTAAGAAAATTTGCATGTGCCATCTCTAATGTTCAAAATAAATTTACCTTTTGTGTGCTCTACAACTCGTGAGGCGGTAAAGGGTAGCCAATATTTTCCATGCTAGATGTGTTATTCTCACGATGAGTGTTTATTCACTTGTCATTGCATGATAGTACAGCAAATGTACTAGGGATACCAAGTCCCGAAATGAATAATGAATTTACTTTATGTTGTCAAATAATAAATTCCTTGGAAAGTGTTCGTATAGAGGGCACCCGTGGATACGGTTAGCCATGGAAAGTGAAAGTTATGGTGGAAAAAGGAATAAACTTTATTTTCTGTTTGGGGACCACCTATGATGTTTCTAGCATGGAATGTGTTGGGATGCTCCAAGTCATTTTCGTTGGTAGGAAAAGTATGCCTCTCAAAAATAATTTTATCTCTCAATTTAAGCTTTGAGCTCTGGCATCTCTACAAATCACTACTTCCCTTCGCGAAGGGACTTTCTTTTACTTATGCAATTTTTATTTTGAATTTGAGTCTCCATCTTCTCTTATAAAGCACCAACTATGGGGCACTATGATCATATTTGAGCATTGGGAGTAGGTAATATTCGAGTGTGTTTCATGAATGGATCAATGGTTGAGCATAATGGGCTAGGGATAACTTGCTTTAGTGTTGATATTTTGAAAGACATGGTTGCTTGTTGTATGCTTGAGTATTAAAATCTTCATGTCAAAACTAGACTATTGCTTTGAATCATATAAAAGTCCATATGTCCATGCTATAAAGAAAATAAATGTGATGAACATGTTAGGCAGCATTTCACATCAAAAATTCTGTTTTTATCATTTACCTACTCGAGGACGAGCAGGAATTAAGCTTGGGGATGCTGATATGTCTCCAACGTATCTATAATTTTTTATTGTTCCATGTTGTTATATTATCATTCTTGGATATTTTACAATCATTTTATAGTCATTTTATATAATTTTTTTGGTACTAACCTATTGACATAGTGCCCAGTGCCAGTTGTTGTTTTCTGCATGTTTTTTACATCGCATGAAATCAATATCAAACTGAGTCCAAATGCAAACAAAACTCCTGGAGGATTTTTTTGGGCCACAAGAAAGCCAGTGGGCCAAGGAAGCACCTAGGATGTTGCTCGACGGGAGCAGCACCCACCAGGGCGCGCCAGGAGGCCCAGGCGCGCCCAGGTGGGTGCTGCCCACCTCGGGTGCCCCCTGAGCCGCCTCTTCGGTCTATAAATACCCCAATATTCCAGAAACCCCAGGGGAGTTTCCGAAATATTGATCCAGCCGCCATAGAGTCCAGAACCACCAGATCCAATCTAGACACCGTCATGGAGGGGTTCACCACTTCCATTGGTGCCTCTCCTATGATGTGTGAGTAGTTCTTTGTAGACGTACGAGTCCATAGTTAGTAGCTAGATGGATCCTCTCTATCTCCCTCTCTTGATTATCAATACAATGGTCTCTTGGAGATCCATATGATGTAAGTCCTTTTGCGGTGTGTTTGTTGGGATCGATGAACTTTGAGTTTATGATCAGATCTATGTTTTTATCCAAGAAAGTTATTTGAGTCTTATTTGATCTCTTATATACATGATTGCCTATAGCCTCGTATTTCTTCTCCGATATTTGGGTTTTATTTGGCTAACTTGATATATTTATCTTGCAATGGGAAGAGGTGCTTTGTAGTGGGTTCGATCTTACGGTGCTTGGTCCCAGTGGCAGAAGGGGAACCGACACATATGTATCATTGCTACTAAGGATAACAAGATGAGATCTATAACTGCCGCAAAAGATAAACGGATCTCATCTACATCCTGTCATCATTCTTATTGCATTACTCTGTTTTCTCATGAACTTAATACACTAGATGCATGCTGGATAGTGGTCGATGTGTGGAGTAATAGTAGTAGATGCAGGAAGGAGTCGGTCTACTAATCTTGGACGTGATGCCTGTATAATGATCATTGCCTGGATATCGTCATGATTATTTGAAGTTCTATCAATTGCCCAACAGTAATTGTACCGTTTGCTATTTTTCTCGAGAGAAGCCACTAGTGAAACCTACGGCCCCCTGGTCTCTTTTCATCATATTTGCCTTTGCGATCTATTTTCGCTTGCATTTAGTTTTAGATCTATTAAACCAAAAATACAAAAATACCTTGCTGCAATTTATTTGTTTCACGACCTATTTATCCAATCTACCACTTTTACCTCACGTTATTTGCCTATCTTGAGGCGCCGCACCCGGAAGGGATTGACAATCCCTTTAACACGTCGGGTTGCAAGTATTTGTTATTTGTGTGCAGGTGCAATTTACGTGATGTGAGGAGGTTCTCCTACTGGTTCGATAACCTTGGTCTCATCACTGAGGGAAATACCTACCATCACTATACTGCATCATCCCTTCCTCTTTGGGGAAATACCGACGTAGTTCTAGCGGACATCAGGCGCCCCTATGAGACACACCAATTGCTCCAAGCCGTGTGCGGCGCCCCGCTCCATAGTTTACGCCTCCGGTCATATTCTTGCGGTGCTTAGGTGAAGCCCTGTGCGAATCACATCACCATCACCATCACCACACCGTCGTGCTGACGGAACTCATCTACTCCTTTGATCCTCTGCTGGATCAAGAGCTCGAGGGATGTCATCACGCTGAACGTGTGCAGAACTCGGAGCTATCGTACATTCGGTACTCGATCGGTCAGAACAAGGAGATGTTCAACTACATCAACCGCGTTGAGCAAACGCTTCCGCTTTCGGTCTACGAGAGTACGTGGACACACTCTCCCCCTCTCGTTGCTATGCATCTACTAGATAGATCTTGTGTGAGCGTAGGAATTTTTTTGAAATTGCATGCTACGTTTCCCAACGGTGGCATCCGAGACAGATCTATGCGTAGATGATATGCACGTTTAGAACACAAAGAGTTGTGGGTGGTGATCGTCATACTGCTTACCACCAATGTCTTATTTTGATTCATTGATATTGTTGGATGAAGCCGCCCGGACCAGCCTTACATGACCATGTTCATGAGACCGGTTCCACGGACAGAGATGCAACTAGTTTTGCATAAAGGTGGCTAGCGGATGTTTGTTTCCCCAACTTTAGTTGAGTCGAATTTGACTGTGACCGGTCCTTGTGAAGGTTAAAACAGCAAACTTGATAAATCACCGTTGTGGTTTTTGTGCCGTAGGTAAGTACGGTTCTTGCTGGAAGCCTGTAGCAGCCATGTAAAACTTGCAACAACAAAGTAGAGGACGTCTAACTTGTTTTTGCAGGGATGTTGTGATGTGATATGGTCAAGACATGATGTGATATACGTTGTTGTTTGAGATGATCATATTCTCTTGACGTTAATGACAACTGGCATGAGCCTTATGGTTGTTGTTTTATTGTATGAAATACAAACGCCATATAATTGCTTTACTTTACCACTAAGCGGTAGCGATAGTCGTAGAAGCAATAGTTGGCCAAATGACAACGACTCTACGATGGAGATCAAGGTGTCAAGCCGGTGACGATGGAGATCATGACGGTGCTTTTGTGATGGAGATCGAAAGCACATGATGATGATGGCCATATCATGTCACATATTTTGATTGCATTTGATGTTTATCTTTATGCATCTTATTTTTCTTAGTATGGTGGTAGCATTATAAGATGATCCCTTACTAAAATTTCAAGGTATAAGTGTTCGCCTCGAGTATGCACCATTGTGAAAGTTCTTCATGTTGAGACACCACGTGATGATTGGGTGTGATAAGTCTACATTCAAATACAATGGGTGCAAGCCAGTTTTGCACATGCGGAATACTCGGGTTAAACTTGACGAGCCTAGCATGTACAGACATGGCCCTGGAACACTGGAGACCGAAAGGTCGAACGTGAATCATATAGTGGATATGATAAACATAGAGATGTTCACCATTGATGACTACTCCATCTCACGTGATGATCGGACATGGTTTAGTTGATTTGGATCATGTATCATTTAGATGACTTGAGGGATGTCTATCTAAGTGGGAGTTCTTAAGTAATATGATAATCTGAACTTAATTTATCATGAACTTAGTCCGGATAGTTTTTGCATATCTATGTTGTAGATCAACGGCCCGTGCTATAGTTCCCTTAATTTTTAATGTGTTCCTAGAGAAAGCTAAGTTGAAAGATAATGGTAGCAACTACAAGGACTGTGTCTGTAACTTGAGTATTATCCCCATTTTTCACACAAGAATTATGTCCTTGATGCACCATTGGGTGAAAGGCCTGCTGTAGGAGCAAAAGCTGACATTGTGAACGTCTGTCAAGCTCGATCTGATGACTACTCATTAGTTCAGTGTGCCATGCTTTACGGCTTAGAATCGGGACTTCAAAGACATTTTGAACGTCATGGACCATATGAGATGTTCTAGTAGTTGAAGTTAATATTTCAAGCAAATGCCCGAGTTGAGAGATATGAAGTCTCCAACAAGTTCTATAGCTTCAAGATGGAGGAGAATAGTTCTGCTAGTGAGCACATACTCAGAATGTCTGGGTACATAATCACTTGACTCAGCTGGCAGTTAATCTTCCAGATGATTGTGTCATTCATAGAGTTCTTCAGTCACTGCCACCAAGCTATAAAGGATTCGTGATGAACTACAATATGCAAGGGATGGAAAAGACTATTCCCGAGCTCTTCACAATGCTAAAGGCTGCGGAGGTAGAAATCAAGAAGGAGCATCAAGTGTTGATGGTTAACAAGACCACTAGTTTCTAATATTATATGTGGATGACATATTGTTGATTGGAAATGATGTAGAATTTCTAAATAGCATAAAAGGATACTTGAATAAGAGTTTCTCAATGAAAGACCTTAGTGAAGCTGCTTATATATTGGGCATTAAGATCTATAGGGATAGATCAAGAAGCTTGATAGGACTTTCACAAAGCACATACCTTTATAAAGTTTTGAAGAAGTTCAAAATGGATCAGTCAAAGAAAGGGTTCTTGCCTATGTTACAAGGTGTGAAATTGAGTTAGACTCAATGCCCGACCACTTTAGAAGATAGAGAGAAAATGAAAGTCATTCCCTATGCCTCAACCATAGGTTATATCATGTATGCTATGCTGTGTACAAGACCTGATGTGTGCCTTGCTATAAGTTTTGTAGGGTGGTACCAAAGTAATCCAGGAGTGGATCACTAGACAGCGGTCAAGAACATCCTGAAGTACCTGAAAAGGACTAGGGATATGTTTCTCATTTACGGAGGTGACAAAGAGCTTGTCGTAAGTGGTTACGTCGACGCTAGCTTTGACACCGATCCGGATGACTCTAAGTCACAAACCGGATACGTATTTTTATTGAATGGTGGAGCTGTTAGTTGGTGTAGTTCCAAGCAGAGCGTCGTGGCGGGATCTACGTGTGAAGAAGAGTACATAGCTGCTTCGGAAGCAGCAAATGAAGGAGTCTGGAATAAGGAGTTCATATCCAATCTAGGTGTAATACCTAGTGCGTCGGGTCCCATGAAATTTTTTTGTGACAATACTGGAGAAATTGCCTTGGCGAAGGAATCCAGATTTCACAAAAAGACCAAACACATCAAGAGACGCTTCAACTCCATCCAAGATTTGGTCAAGGAGGGAGACATAGAGATTTTCAAAATACATACATATCTGAATGTGGCAGACCCGTTGACTAAGCCTCTTCCACGAGAAAAACATGATCAGCACCAAGACTCCATGGGTGTTAGATTCATTACAATGTAATCTAGATTATTGACTTTAGTGCAAGTGGGAGACTGAAGGAAATATGCCCTAGAGGCAATAATAAAGTTTTTATTTTATATTTCCTTGTTCATGACAAATGTTTATTATTCATGCTAGAATTGTATTAACCAGAAACTTTTGATACATGTGTGAATACATAGACAAAACACTGTGTCCCTAGTATGCCTATACTTGACTAGCTCATTGATCAAAGATGGTTAAGTTTCCTAGCCATGGACATGAGTTGTCATTTGATGAACGGGATCACATCATTAGTGGAATGATGTGATGTTCAAGACCCATCCGTTAGCTTAGCATAATGATCATTCAGTTTTATTGCTACTGCTTTCTTCATGTCAAATACATATTCCTCCGACTATGAGATTATCCAACTCCCGGACACCGTAGGAATGCCTTGTGTGCTACCAAACGTCACAACGTAACTGGGTGATTATAAAGATGCTCTATAGGTATCTTCGAAGGTGTTTGTTGGGTTGGCATAGATCGAGATTAGGATTTGTCACTCTGAGTATCGAAGAGGTATCTCTGGGCCCTCCCGGTAATACACATCATATGAAGCCTTGCAAGCAATGTGACTAATGAGTTAGTTGCAGGATGATGTATAACAGAACGAGTAAAGAGACTTGCCGGTAACGAGATTGAACTAGGTATGGAGATACCGATGATAGGATCTCGGGGAAGTAACATACGATGACAAAGGGAATAATGTATGTTGACATAGCGGTTTGAGCGATAAAGATCTTCATAGAATATGTGGGAACCAATATGAGCAGCCAGGTTCTGTTGTTGGTTATTGACCAGAGAGGTGTCTCGGTCATGTCTACATAGTTCTTGAACATGTAGGGTCCGCACGCTTAACGTTCGATGATGATATATGAGTTATGTGTTTTGGTGACCAAAGGTTGTTCGGACTCCTGATATGTCTCCAACGTATTTATAATTTTTGATTGTTCCATGCTATTATATTACCCCTTTTGGATGTTTATGGGCTTTATTTTACACATTTATATCCTTTTGGGGACTAACCTACTAACCGAAGGCCTAGCCCGTATTGCTGTTTTTTTTGCCTATTTCAGTGTTTCGAAGAAAAGGAATATCAAACGGAGTCCAAACGGAATGAAACCTTCGGGAGTGTGATTTTTGGAATTAACGTGATCCACAGGACTTGGAGTGCAAGCCAAGAAGCAGCCGAGGCAGCCACGAGATAGGAGGGCGCCCCCCCCACCTATAGGGCGCGCCCCACTGTCTCGTGGGCCCCTCGGGTGGCCACCGACGTACTTCTTCCTCCTATATATACCTACGTACCCTGAAAACATCCAAGGAGCACCCGAAACACAATTTCCACCATCGTAACCTTCTGTATCCGCGAGATCCCATCTTGGAGCCTTCATCGGCGTTCTGTCGGAGGGGGAATCGACCACGGAGGGCCTCTACATCAACATCCTTGCCCCTCCGATGAGTTGTGAGTAGTTTACCACAGACCTACGGGTCCATAGTTATTAGCTAGATGGCTTCTTCTCTCTTTTTGGATCTCAATACAATGTTCTCCCCCTCTCTTGTGGAGATCTATTCGATGTAATCTCTTTTTGCGGTGTGTTTGTCGAGATCCAATGAATTGTGGGTTTATGATCAAGTTTATCTATGGATAATAAGTGAATCTTCTCTGAATTCTTTTATATGATTGAGTTATCTTTGCAAGTCTCTTCAAATAATCGGTTTGGTTTGGCCTACTAGATTGATCTTTCTTGCCATGGGAGAAGTGCTTAGCTTTGGGTTCAATCTTGCGGTGTTCTTACCCAGTGACAGAAAGGGTTGCAAGACACGTATTGTATTGTTGCCATCGAGGATAAAAAGATGGGGTTTATATCATATTGCATGAGTTTATCCCTCTACATCATGTCATCTTGCTTAAGGTGTTACTCTGTTCTTATGAACTTAATACTCTAGATGCAGGCAGGAGTCGGTCGATGTGTGGAGTAATAGTAGTAGATGCAGGCAGGAGTCGGTCTACTTGTTATGGACGTGATGCCTATATACATGATCATGCCTAGATAATCTCATAATTATTCGCTTTTCTATCAATTGCTCGACAGTAATTTGTTCACCCACCGTAATACTTATGCTATCTCGAGAGAAGCCTCTAGCGAAACCTATGGCCCCCGGGTCTATCTCCTATCATATTTGCTTCCAATCTACTTTTATTTGCATCTTTACTTTTTGTATCTATATCATAAAATACCAAAAATATATTTATCTTATCATATTATCTCACTTTCGCAAGTGGCCGTGAAGGGATTGACAACCCCTTTATCGCGTTGGTTGCGAGTTCTCAGTTTGTTTGTGTAGGTGCATGGGACTTTTGAGGAGCCTCCTACTGGATTGATACCTTGGTTCTCAAAACTGAGGGAAATACTTACGCTACACTTGCTGCATCACCCTCTCCTCTTCGGGGAAAACCAACGCAAGCTCAAGACGTAGCAAGAAGGATTTCTGGCGCCGTTGCCGGGGAGGTCTTCGCTCAAGTCAAGACATACCAAGTACCTATCACAAACCCATCTCCCTCACATTTACATTATTTTCCATTTGCCTCTCGTTTTCCTCTCCCCCACTTCACCCTTGCTGTTTTATTCACCCTCTCTTTCCCAATCTCCTCCTCTCTTTTCGCTTGCCTTTTCCCGTTTGCTTGTGTGTGGATTACTTGTTGCCATGGAAATCACATTAGGAGATGCTACAAAACTTCTTGATAATATTGTGGCTAATTATTCTCAATGGCACACCGAAAGATCTTCTAGTAAAAAAGTGCATGCTATAGAAGAAATCAATGTTTTGAGTGGAAAGATGGATGAACTCATGAATTTGTTTGCTACTAAAAATACTCCTCTTGATCCCAATGATATGCCTTTGTCTTCTTTGATTGAGAATAATAATGAATCTATGGATGTGAATTTTGTTGGTAGGAATAATTTTGGAAACAATGCCTATAGAGGAAATTTTAATGCTAGACCGTTCCCTAGTAATTCCTCTAATAATTATGGAAATTCCTACAATAATTCTTATGGTAATTTTAATAAGATGCCCTCTTATTTTGAGAATAGTGTGGAAGAATTTATGATTTCTCAAAAGAATTTTAATGCTTTGCTTGAAGAAAAATTGCTCAAAGTTGATGATTTGGCTAGGAACATTGATAGACTTTCGCTTGATGTTGATTCTCTTAAACTTAGATCTTCTTCTCCTAAGCATGATATCAATGAGTCTATCAAACTAATGAGAATTTCCATTGATGAGTGTAAGGAAAGAACCGCTAGATTGCGTGCTAAGAAAGATAGCTTTATAAAAGCGTGTTCTTCTAGTTTCCATGAAAATAATGATGAAGATCTTAAATTTATTGATGCGTCTCCTCTTAGATCTATGTTTTGCAATATGAATTTTGATGATTATGGGACTGATGATGAATCAACTTTGCCTAGAAGGCGTCCCAAGAATTTGGAGTCTTTAGATCTTGATGCTCAAATTGGTAAAAGTAAGATCGGAGAAGTCACAACTTCAAATAACATTGAACCTACTCTTTTGGATTTCAAGGAATTTAATTATGATAATTTTTCTTTAAAAGGTTGTATTTCCTTGTTGCAATCCATTGTTAATTCTCCTCATGCTTATAGTCAAAATAAAGCTTTTACCAAACATATCGTTGATGCTTTGTTGCAATCTTATGATGAAAAACTTAATTTGGAAGTTTCTATACCTAGAAAACTTAATGATGGGTGGGAACCTACTATAAAGATTAGAATAAAAGATTATGAGTGTTTTGCTTTGTGTGATTTGGGTGCTAGTGTTTCCACAATTCCGAAAACTTTATGTGATATTCTAGGTTTCCATGATCTTGATGATTGCTCGTTAAATTTGCACCTTGCGGATTCCACCATTAAAAAGCCAATGGGAAGGATCAATGATGTTCTCATTATTGAAAATAGAAATTTGGTGCCCGTAGATTTTATCGTTCTTGATATATATTGCAATCTTTCTTGCCCTATTATTCTTGGTAGACCTTTCCTTAGAACGATTGGCGCGATTATTAATATGAAGGAAGGGAATATTAGATTCCAATTTCCATTAAAGAAAGGCATGGAGCACTTTCCAAGAAAGAAATTCAAATTACCTTATGAATCTATCATGCGGGCTACTTATGAATCAAGTGCCAAAGATGGCACTCGTTAGATCTATCTTCGCTTTTATGCCTAGCTAGGGGCGTTAAACGATAGCGCTAGTTGGGAGGCAACCCAATTTTCTTTGTGTTTTTTGTTTTTGCTCCTGTTTAGTAATAAATCTTGCATCTACTATCTGTTTAGATGCGTTTTTATATTTTAATTAGTGTTTGTGACAAATATAACCTATAGGATAAATTATGATGATAGTTGATTTGATTCTGCTGAAAAACAGAAACTTTACGCTCACAAAAAAAATTCAATAAATCACAGAAACATGCTTTTGCATTGATTCTTTTTTCTGCTGGTCAATAGACAAATTTTCCAGTACTTCCTATTTTGGTACGATTTTTAGAGTTCCAGAAGTTTGCGTTAGTTACAGATTGCTATAGACTGGTCTGTTTTTGACAGATTCTGTTTTTCGTGTGTTGTTTGCTTATTTTGATGCATCTATGGCTAGTAAAATAGTTTATAAACCATAGAGAATTTGGAATACAGTAGGTTTAACACCAAAATAAATAAAGAATGAGTTAATTGCAGTACCTTATGTGGTGGTTTTGTTTTCTTTCACTAACGGAGCTTATAAGATTTCCTGTTGAGTTTTGTGTTGTGAAGTTTTCAAGTTTAGTAAAGCTTTTATGGACTACAGAATAAGGAGCGGCAAGAGCCTAAGCTTGGGGATGCCCCGGGAAGGCATCCCCTCTTTCGTCTTTGTTCATTGGTAACTTTACTTGAAGCTATATTTTTATTCGCCACATGAATTGTGTTTTGCTTGGAGCGTCGTGTATTATATTAGTCTTTGCTTTTTAGTTTACCACAATCATCCTTGCTGTACACACATTTTGGGAGAAGCCTACTTGATTAGAATTTGCTAGAATACTCTATGTGCTTCACTTATATCTTTTGAGCTTGATAGTTTTTGCTCTAGTGCTTCACTTATATCTTTTAGAGCACGGTGGTGTCTTAATTTTGAAGGAATTTCTAGTCTCTCATGCTTCACTTATATTATTTTGAGAGTCTTTTAGAACAGCATGGTATTTTCTATGGTTATAATTTGGTCCTAGAATGATGAGCATCCAAGTTGGGTATAATAAAAACTATCATAGAAAAAGAATTGGATGCTATGATCAACTTGATGCTTGATAATTGTTTTGAGATATAAAGGTAGTAATGTTAGGGTCATGCTAGTGGGTAATTATTAAATTGAGAAATACTTTTGTTGAAGTTGGCAAGTCCCGTAGCATGCACGTATGGTAAAAGTTGTGTCACAAATTTGTTGCATGAGGTGCTCTTTTGATTGTCTTCCTTATGAGTGGCAGTCGGGGACGAGCGATGGTCTTTTCCTACCAATCTATCCCTCTTGGGGCATGCGTAGTAGTACTTTGCTTAGGGCGAAGTAGACTTTTGCAATAAGTATATGAGTTCTTTTTTGACTAATGTGAGTCCATGGACATATGCACACTCATCCTTTTACTTTTCTAGCCTTTATTACCACGCAACTTTCGCCGGTAGCATGAACCCTTTATTTACCTTCCTTAAAACGGCGACCATACCTACCTATTATGGAATTTCCATAGCCATTCTGAGATATATTGTCATGCAACTTTCCACCGTTCCGTTTATTATGACACATTCCATCATTGTCATATTGCTCTTTTGCATGATCATGTAGTTGACATCGTATTTGTGGCAAGGCCACCTTCATAATTTTCATACATGTCGCTCTTGATTCATTGCATATCCCGGTACACCGCCGGAGGCATTCATATAGATTCATATCTTGTTCTAGCTTTGAGTTGTAATTCTTGAGTTGTAAATCCATATAAGTGTGATGATCTTCATTATTAGAGCATTGTCCTAGTGAGGAAAGGATGATGAAGGCTATGATTCCCCCACAAGTCGGGATGAGACTTCGGACTTTACAAAAAGAAAAAAATGAGAAAATAAAAAAAAAAGAGAAATGCCAAAAAGAAAAAAAAAAGAGGCCAAAGAAAAAAAAGAGAAAAAAAGAAAAATAGAAAAAAATAAAATGAGAGAAAAAGAGAGAAGGGGCAATGCTACTATCTCTTTTTCCACACTTGTGCTTCAAAGTAGCACCATGATCTTCATGATATAGAGTCTCCTATGTTGTCATTTTTCATATACTAAGTGGGAATTTTTCATTATAGAACTTGGCTTGTATATTCCAATGATGGGCTTCCTCAAAATGCCCTAGGTCTTCGTGAGCAAGCAAGTTGGATGCACACCCACTTAGTTTCTTTTTGTTGAGCTTTCATATATTTATAGCTCTAGTGCATCCGTTGCATGGCAATCCCTACTCACTCACATTGATATCTATTAATGGGCATCTCCATATAGCCCGTTAATACGCCTAGTTGATGTGAGACTATCTTCTCCCTTTATTGGCCTCACAACCACCATATACCACCATAGTGCTATGTCCATGGCTTGCGCTCATGTATTGCATAAGAGTTGAAAAAGCTGAAGCGCGTTAAAAAGTATGAAGCAATTGCTCGGCTCGTCATCGGAGTTGTGCATGATGGGAGTATTTTGTGTAATGAAAATGAAGCATGGCCTAACTATATGATTTTGTAGGGATAAGCTTTCTTTGGCTATGCTATTTTGATAGGACGTTATTGTTTGTTAGTATGCTTTGAAGCATTATTATTTTTATGTTTTATAAGCTTTTATTTTGAATCATTTGGATCTGAACATTCATGCCATAATAAAGAAAATTACATTGAGAATTATGCTAGGTAGAATTCCACATCAAAAATTTCTTTTTTATCATTTACCTAATCGAGGACGAGCAGGAATTAAGCTTGGGGATGCTTGATACATCTCCAACGTATCTATAATTTTTTATTGTTCCATGCTATTATATTACCCCTTTTGGATGTTTATGGGCTTTATTTTACACATTTATATCATTTTTGGGACTAACCTACTAACCGGAGGCCCGGCCGGTATTTCTGTTTTTTCTGCCTATTTCAGTGTTTCGAAGAAAAGGAATATCAAACAGAGTCCAAACGTAATGAAACCTTCAGGAGCGTGATTTTTGGAACGAACGTGATCCATAGGACTTGGAGTGCAAGCCAAGAAGCAGTCGAGGCGGCCACGAGATAGGAGGGCGCCCCCCTGTAGGGCACGCCCCCCTGTCTCGTGGGCCCCTCGGGCGGCCACCGACGTACTTCTTCCTCCTATATATACCTACGTACCCCGAAAACATCCTAAGGAGCACCCGAAACACAATTTACACCGCTGTAACCTTCTGTATCCGCGAGATCCCATCTTGGAGCCTTCGCTGGCATTCTGCCGGAGGGGGAATCGACCATGGAGGGCCTCTACATCAACATCCTTGCCCCTCCGATGAGTTGTGAGTAGTTTACCACAGACCTACGGGTCCATAGTTATTAGCTAGATGGCTTCTTCTCTCTTTTTGGATCTCAATACAATGTTCTCGCCTCTCTTGTGGAGATCTATTCGATGTAATCTCTTTTTGCGGTGTGTTTGTCGAGATCCGATGAATTGTGGGTTTATGATCAAGTTTATCTATGGATAATAATTGAATCTTCTCTTAATTCTTTTATATAATTGAGTTATCTTTGCAAATCTCTTTGAATTATCGGTTTGGTTTGGCCTACTAGATTGATCTTTCTTGCCATGGGAGAAGTGCTTAGCTTTGCGTTCAATCTTGCGGTGTTCTTACCCAGTGACAGAAAGGGTTGCAAGACACATATTTTATTGTTGCCATCGAGGATAAAAAGATGGGGTTTATATCATATTGCATGAGTTTATCCCTCTACATCATGTCATCTTGCTTAAGGCGTTACTCTGTTCTTATGAACTTAATACTCTAGATGCAGGCAGGAGTCGGTCGATGTGTGGAGTCATAGTAGTAGACGTAGGCAGGAGTCGGTCTACTTGTTATGGACGTGATGCCTATATACATGATTATGCCTAGATAATCTCATAATTATTCCCTTTTCTATCAATTGCTCGACAGTAATTTGTTCACCCACCGTAATACTTATGCTATCTCGAGAGAAGCCTCTAGTGAAACCTATGGCCCCCGGGTCTATCTCCTATCATATTTGCTTCCAAACTACTTTTATTTGCATCTTTACTTTTTGCATCTATATAATAAAATACCAAAAATATATTTATCTTATCATATTATCTCTATCAGATCACACTTTCGCAAGTGGCCGTGAAGGGATTGACAACCCCTTTATCGCGTTGGTTGCGAGTTCTCAGTTTGTTTGTGTAGGTGCGTGGGACTTTTGAGGAACTCCTACTAGATTGATACCTTGGTTCTCAAAACTGAGGGAAATACTTACGCTATACTTGCTGCATCACCCTTTCCTCTTCGGGGAATACCAATGCAAGCTCAAGACGTAGCAAGTCCCATATGAGATCACGGACATGACCATGAGTCTCGAAATGGTGGAGAGGTAAATATTGATATATTGGAAGGTAGTATTCAGACACCGGATGGGTTCCAGAGTGTATCGGGTACATATCGAAGTACCGGAGGGGTTACCGAAACCCCCCAGTGGAAGATATGGGCCATATGGGCCATAGGAGGGAGGCACACCGGCCCACAAGGGGCTGGCATGCCCCCACCAGGGGGAAACCGAATTGGACAAGGGGTGGGGGCGGCGCCCCCCCCCCTTCCTTCTCCTACTCCCTCTCCTTTCCCCTTTCCCCCTCCGGTAAAAGGAAGGGGGCAAATTGGACTAGGAGTCCAAGTGGGACTCCTCCCCACTTGGGGCGCACCTAGGCCGGCCTCTTCTCCCTCCCTCCTTTATATACGGGGGGCGTCCCTATGAGACACACCAATTGCTCCAAGTCGTGTGCAGCGCCCCCTCCACAGTTTACACCTCTGGTCATATTTCTTGTGGTTCTTAGGCGAAGCCCTGCGCGAATCATATCACCATCACCATCACCACGCCATCGTGTTGATGGAACTCATCTACTCCTTTGACCCTTTGCTGGATCAAGAGCTCGAGGGACGTCAACGTGCTGATCATGCGCAGAAGTCGGAGGTGTTGTACGTTCGGTACTCGACCGGTCGAAATGAGAAGACGTTCGACTACATCAACCACATTGAGCAAACTCTTCTGCTTTCGGTCTACGAGGGTACGTGGACACACTCTCCCCCTCTCGTTGCGATGCATCTCCTAGACAGATTTTGCGTGAGCATAGGATTTTTTTTTAAAATTGCATGCTACGTTTCCCAACAACTAAGTGCTTCTATTGTAAGGGGAATGGTCACTGGTAGCGGAATTACCCCAAATACTTGGTAGATGAGAAGGCTGACAAGTTCAACAAAAGTATATTTGATATACGTGTTATTGATGTGTACCTTAGTAGTACTCCTAGTAGCACCTGGGTATTAGATACTGGTTCATTTGCTAATACTGGTAACTCAAAATAGGGGCTACGGAATAAACGGAGACTAGCTAAGGGCAAGGTGATGATGTGTGTTGGAAGTGTTTCCAAGGTTGATGTGATCACCATCGCATGCTCCCTCTACCTTCGGGATTGGTCTTGAACCTAGATAAATGTTATTTGGTGTCTGCGTTGAGCATGAACATGATTAGATCGTGTTTATTGCAATACGATTGTTCATTTAAATCAGAGAATAATGGTTATTCTATTTACATGAATAATACCTTCTACGGTCCTGCACCTAGTGTGAATGGTTTATTGTATCTCGATCGTAGTGATGCACATGTTCATAACATTGAGACCAAAAGATGTAGAGTTGATAATGATAATACCACTTTCTTGTGGTGCTGCCGCTTAGGTAATATTGGTGTAAAGCGCATGAAGAAACTCCATGCTGATGGACTTTTGGAATCACTTGATTTTGAATCACTTGACACATGCGAACCATGCCTCATGGGCAAGGTGACTAAAACCCCGTTTCTTTTTCTGGAACAATGGAATGGGCAATTGACTTGTTGGAAAGCATACATACTGATGTGTGCGGCTCGATGAGTGTTGACGTGCGTGATGGATATCATTACTTTCTCACCTTCACCGATGATGTAAATAGATATGGGTATATTTACTTGATGAAGCATAAGTCTAAAACATTCGAAAAGTTCAAACAATTTCAGAGTGAAGTTGAGAATCATCGTAACAAGAAGATCAAATTCCTATGATCTAATCGAAGGGGAGAATATCTGAGTTACGAGTTTGCCAATCACTTAAGACAATGTTGAATTGTTTCACAGTTGACGCCACCTGGAACACCTGTCAGGACCCTGACTCAATGCCACATCGATCTAGCATGTAACACCTCATATCACTTTGCGGCCTCACGCACGGTATTCCCACGGGTGTCGCCTTACCTTTGCCCGGGACCGTTTGCGCCTTTTGGCACATGTATATGACAGTGTCGCTAGCATCCATATGATAAGGAGCCCGGGCTGACATGGCTAGTCGTAAACCCAAAGTGGCATAAACTTACAGTGACAGGCATCCATGACCCAACATCGAACGTGTCGGTCATCAGCGAGTGAATCCAGGCTGTAGCACTGGGCTAGCAGGACTCCGGTGAACCGGGCTGTAGCGGGCTAACAGTACTCCGGTATTCATCGCGTGACATTTCCCCGAAGGGACAGACACAGGAACGAAGAAGGACACATGTCGTCCAGCCTAAGTGTTCCGGAGCAGTAGCAAGCTACCATGGCTCAGTGGAAACACTAGGAGACATTTCCCGGTAAGAGAGGCTACTAAGGATAAACAACTAGATAGTCAGATCCCACACATACCAAGCATTTCAATAACATACACACAATATGCTCGATATGTGCAAATACAACATGGCATCACAACATGACTCTACAACTCAAGTATTATTCAGTAGGCTCCGAGGAGCGAGATATTACAATCATGGGTCTCACGACCCAACATTCAGAGCATACAAGTCAAGCACAAGCGAAAGCTTAACATGTCTAAGTACAGACATCTACAAAAGAAAAAGGCTGAGAAGCCTGACTGTCTATCAGATCCTGTCGAGGGCACAAGATCGTACCTGAGGTAACAAGCTAAACGTCGAAGTCCAAGCGGAACTACTAGTGAGACTGAAGTCTCTCTCTGCAAAAACATAAAATAGGCAAATGTGAGTACAAATGTAACCAGCAAGACTTACATCAGATCTAACTACATATGCATCATTATCAACAAGGGGATGGTGGGGTTTAACTGCAGCAAGCCAGCTTTGACACGGTGGCTATCCTAAACTACGACTGCAAGCGACTCTTGAGGTGGCGCACATGAGTCCACATATTCACCAACCAATACACCACTATGGACCCGCTCTCGTCTCCCTACGAGAACGCCATCCATATCACTCACGCGTATCTTGCGCATTTTAAAGTATCCACTTTCACTTGTCTATGAACTGTACAGGCAACCCAGAAGTCCTTTACCATGGACACAGCTATTTGAATAGATGATGTTAACCCTACAGGGGTGTACTTCTTCACACACGCTCTCACCACTTACCGCTGTTTACACGACATGTACTCGGCAACCTTCAAGCGGAAGCCCAACGTGGGTGTCGGCCACGGCCTACCTAAACACTCAAGTCTCTAGTCCAGGTTTATCGCCTATTCGGGTTCCATCCATGAGGAGATCCGGCCGGGGTTTCGCTCACAGCCCCAAACGATGTGTGCAGGGTTCCCGAGACACCAAACGGGCGCTCGGTACACCGTGCCACGTGCCTGCCGCATCACAGCCCACCCCTCCAGTCAGCGCTGCCCACGGCCTCCAGCATACTACAAACACCAGAAACTACTTGCAACTCCTGGACAGAGGACAAGGGTGATTAAGAAGCCGAGAGGGTCCATTGGTTTCGGGCCCAATGCATGGTAGTAACTGTTTCATGGATCACAAACACAGAACTCAGTTCCTGAGGCCGGCTGCAATGAGACAACCCACCATGTACTCCTACATGGCCTCTCACCGCTACCTTTACCAAATCGTGTTCACACACTTAGCTCACACACAGTAGGACATGTTCACACACCTCTGATTCATCCCGGATGAATCAGACCTGACTCAACTCTAAGCAGTAGCAGGCATGACAACAAGCATGAATGAGTAGGCACATCAGGGCTCAAATAACTCCTACTCATGCTAGTGGGTTTCATCTATTTACTGTGGCAATGATAGGTCATGCAGAGTATAAAGGGGTTCAGCTACCGCAACAAGTAACAGTTGAATCGTTGTTGTCCTAATGCAGTAAAAGAGAGCAGGAGCGAGAGAGTAGGATTGTATTGGAATGAACAAGGGGGTTTTGCTTGCCTGGCACTTTTGAAGATAGTATAGCCCTTCATCGGTGTCATCGAACTCATCGTCGGTAATGTCGTCTACTGAGAGGGGACAAACACCGGCAACGCAGAAGGAACACAATCAATGCAATGCAACAATATGATGCATGAGTGTGACATGGCAATATGCTGTGGTTTGAGCTAATGCAACTGGCAACCAGATTAAATGAAGTTGGTTTGAATCCAAGATTCAAATTCAAACTCCATATGTGGATATTTAAATGCCATTTATATGATTTGTGCTAAAAAGCAGCTATAAGTTGTTCTAACATGCATAAAACTAGTACAGATGGATATATTGGATTTTTCTGATCATTTTTCATATATAATTTATTTCATTTGGAGTTACGGTTTAATTTCTATGGATTTTAGAAGTTTTGGGCATTTTCTAGAATTTCCTGAATAACTTAAATCCAAAAAATGCTTTATTGCGTCAGGGTGACGTCACCATGATGTCAGCAGTCAACAAGGTTGACTCAGGTCAAACCTGACCAGTGGGACCCACTGGTCAGTGACTAACGGCTGGTTAGGGTCACTAACAGGTGGGCCTGGTCAACGCTGACTAGGCAAAAGTCAGAGCTGACACATGGGGTCCACGGGATTAGTGCTAAACTAGCAGGGAGATTAGGCTAACCTAAGTAGGTACATGGGCCCACTTGGCAGTGGCTCAAGGGGGTGATTAGCACGGCCATTAGCAGCTAATGACGATGCCACGTCAGATACGCCGGCGATGAGTCGCCGGTGACCACAGTACACGGCGGCGAGCTTCGGAAATCGCCGTTCGGCGATGGTTTGGTGCGCGACTAGGCTCTACGGAGAGCTTGGAGTGCTCCGCGTCCAGCGGTGCGGGTGGTTGAGCATGCGGTGGCCGGGAACGACGCCGGCGAGCGTTTGGGCGGCGGCCGGCGCTCGGGTGAGTTGCGGGTTTGGTGCTGCAGCGCGCAAACGAACCAACTAAGGCGCTAGCCATGCTCTATGTGCAGCCTCGAGTTTGTTGGACGCTGGTGCGCGACCAAATGGTCACCGGAGTGACGCCGGCGTCGAGCTCGTGCGGCGGTGGGTTTCGGCCTTGATGGAATCGGCGGCCAGAGCGAGCAAAAGAGAATGGGGTAGGGGTGAACGATGACGGGGCTTACAGGGGGTCGATTGGAGGGCCCAACGGCTCGGGGGAGACGTCGGAGGTGGCGAGCGGGCGCCGGCGATCTCGGGCGGCCGGAGATGGGGAAGACGGCGTGGGCGGCGATGCAGGGCTCCCGGCGTTGCGTAGCTCCATGGAGAGGTCGGGGGCGTCGAGGCGGAGCCTTTGGTCACTCTGGTGGGGTGGAACGACGGTGGTGGCTATGACTGCAACGAGCTGCGGCGACGGCGGTTCTCGGTCGCGTGAGTGAGAGAGCCAGAGAAGAGAGAAGAAGGCACGGGAGAGAGTGAGAGCGGTCCAGGGGGGTGCGTGGCATCCTCAGGGCGACGGGGAGACAGGCGGAGAGGCAGGAGGTGGCCTGGGCGTGTGCCCGCGCGCTCCGGCCACGCGCCTGCATCCTACTGTCCGAGGAGGAAGATGACAGGGATGGCTGCGGTGGTGGGCTGGGCTGCTACAGTAGAAGGCCAGGTAAGTGGGCTGCCAGGTGAGCGCCAGGTAGTCCTTCTCTCTCTCTCTCTCTTTTATTTTCTGTTTTCTATTTTTCTGCAGATGTTTGGCTTTATTAAAAATACCAGAACCTATTCAAAAATCATGTAACTGCTTGAGAGCACTGTTTTGGAATATTTCCAACAGCCATCATTTCAGTTCATGATTATTTGGACATTTAAAATAATTTATAGCATTTAAATGTCCAAGTACAAATACTGTATGATTTAATTCAGAGCCCAATATGTCCTAGAAAAGTGTGCACCATTTTTGGCAGAGGTTCTGGACCAAAACAAAAATGATGAAAATTTATGAAGGGCATTTCAGGTTCACTGAAAATATTTTTAGGTTGAACCTATTTGAATTCCATTTGGTGCTAGGATTTTGGACATCCCCATTTCAAGTTTAAATGAAGTTTAAACATGATGCAGCAACCAAGATAGTCCAAGTGCATAGCAAGGCTAGGGACGTGACAACTCTCCCCCACTAAACAAGAATCTCGGCCCGAGATTCAAGACGTGAGGTAAGAAGACAGAGGGGACACAAAGCTAACACGATCTTCACGATCCAACTGTCCTTCTCAAAGATGTTGATTCATTGCTTCATATTGATCTTGATGTCTTTGCTTTCGAGATCTTCATCCAACACGAGGACAGGGACACTCTACAAGGATGGATCATCCTAATGATCACAAAATCAACTCACAGGATGAGACATAGAAACATCTCTTGAGCTGAGAGGCAAAACACACATCAGGAAGGGCGGAAGAAACAATCTGACGAGGGTTTCAAAGTAGCAAGGAAAATAGTTGCCATGATCCCATAACGGGGCACCTTAGGAAAGGTGACTAGTAGAAATATCCCCTTAAGTGGCAAAAAGAATTACCTTTGATTTAGCGACCATTGAAACTCTTTATACCAGCCTAAGGCAATTCTCGAGCGATCATTTGGAGGGGTTCGGTAGAATGGCATACCCGGATTAGAACGGATGATGTGGATTACCTTGTTGAAGACAACACAAGGGATGATTTTAGTAACTGGGGAGAAGCCCAACAGTAGAGAGTGAGTCCACTGTTTGAAAGGTTATAGCATAACCGAGGAAACTGAGAGCAATCCCAGTTAGTGCCGATAATAACACCTAGCGCTTGTGCGTGCCCTCAAGAACTTGAGCATTTCCATATTCATCAAGGTTTTACTAATTTCCGAAGCGAGGATCCTGGCAGCACATCATACTACCATGATGAATACTGGTGGAAGATGCAGATGCAAAGGAAGATAACACCTTCTCAGATTTCACCTTAGTAATGCCAAGGTCGCAAGATCTGGATAATCGACCGAGAGACATTTAGCACTCCGCCTCTAATGTTCTCCTTGATGTGCTAGTGTATCTCATTCATAGATATGGTTTGATATCTAGAACATCAAGTAAAAGGTCGGACTTCGGGAACACAAAAATCCATAAGGAACAACTAGGGAGTAAATCCTACGAAATCCTTATGGGGAGGTGGCCAACTTCCTCAATCAAGATACTACAGTAATAGGTCTTCCGACTGGACGTGTTGGCCACGACATCCTCTTTACCGGTTACAGAGGGACCAATATTATAGTTCTTGGAAAAAATGCTCCAACCATCATATCTGCCAGAGATTCAGATCTGGTTGGTGTCATAACAGTCCAGACTCATCGAGTCTAGAAAGAAAAATGAAAGTTTGCAACACAAATTGACGAGATGGCGTTGCGAGATTCTCGGGGAATGAACTACAATAGCAAGCTCCAAAACATGAGCTGGTTATGCTACAACATGTGGACACGTTGTCCCAGACAAGCATGACCACGTGGTAGTCTTATAATAAAACACTATCAAGTTAAGGTGGGGAACCATCATCGAGGATAACGAAATCTTGTACAAATCTGTCTGGTACCTTCGGGACTAGCACTTAGAACTTATTAACCTTGAACAAATCAATCAGTGGCTTGGTGTGCTAGGGACACATATAGAATGGAGGTTGCAAGTCTCCGAACCACAGAATACTTCGCACGTATGCATGACTGATTTGAGATGATTCCAAAGGAAGCAACATTGACTTTCTCAAATCGACGGCGGCAACTTGCATCAAATGCACATGAATTAGAGGAAATCACCTCTTTCATCCGAACATATGCTTCATGAACTAACATGAAGAAATGCTTTCAAAAGTTTCCAACACTAGCTTAAGGTTCAACAAAATCATGGAGAGGGTAGTGGTGTTGCTGATGGGCTCAACAACAATTCATCTAGGTTTCCATGAAGATGGAATTCCATAATCATGTGAACAAGTGATAGCATTGGTCAGACCCAGGGATATAATGGTGTATGCTCGAGGGAGCAACCACGAGTAAGACAACATTAGGAACATCGTTGGTTCTGATTTGGTTTGAGGATAGCCCACACTCAAATCAAAATTTTGGTAAGACAATAGATCCAACAGTTGACCATGAGGATCAATCAATGAAGATATCATCTACCTTCAACACACACACACACAAGATATCCCTTAAGATGAACTAAGTTGGACAAGCTTTCATCTTCCAACTCTCCAAGTTGTTGTTCAGCTTAACCAACTAGCTCAGGGGTACCCAACATAGATTCTTGGAGAAAGGGTGGTTACATGCAAACCAACTTGATCACGAACTCAACATAGCGGTCAGGTGACGACCTTGTGATACTTCCGAGAAGATATTCGGAAAATCACTATCCACCTATATGTTACTAAGCTCGAGAACAATCTTGCTTTTCAGGGCAAGACGATGTGATCAAACAAGCAAGGATTGACACTGTCCTAACTCATTGATTGAAAAAGTGCACCTGGAATAAGGACTAGGTAGCACGATCAACCTTAGGATGATGATTCAATAACCAACATGCTAAGGATGAAATTATTGTCCTTTAACTACCAAGCAACAAGGTTGCTATGAGTATTGATTTCACACATCACGATTCACTTGTCGGTATTCCGGTTGTGACAACACGGAACCGAGGAATGAGTAATGATGGCGAGAAGTATCACTGCGTCAAGAATTCACAAGAGCTGGAGCAATTCCCATGAAAATCCTGACATAAAGCGGGTGATACTCCAGGGTAGAATAGAATTCAAAAGCTGGATTGCATTTGATCTGCGGAAGACAACTGCTTTGACCCAATCCTAGAAATGGATGAGGTACTGGAGTTTCTTTCTCCTAGTCATTCTGAACTAGAATGGCTTGACGGACCACAAGAGTAACAGGCATCAATGAATGAATGCACGCATACTCTTGACTATCAATTGGTAGACGAGGGTCGGAAGACAACTAAAGCGGGACAACTCAAAGGAACATACGGTTTTCTGAGTTGTGGATGCATAGATTAGTATGTTGAACCAAGTTCAACAAATTTCTTCCGGATAACCCATGCAGAAAAGTTGAACTGGCAGAGTCGCAATATAGAATAGAGAACCCATCGAGAGCACTCCTGTTATGATCTTTTGATCCAACAAACTACTGCCATAAGTGGTTCATAGTATTTGGAAGAAGGAAAATACCATGGACCTCGAGGACTAATGCAAAGGTTACTAATTTCCTAAAGGAACTAGCAAGCACTATCAACATGAGGTAAATGGGGTGAATCTCGGGTTCAGAACCCAGAAATAGAAGGCCTGCTAACTAAATGGCATCACGGGATGCTTTCGATAATGACGGCCAGAATCATCACACTGGAAACACAGATCATGGCTAGACCACTAGATGATCCCCTAAAACACCTAGGGTCATAATATTAACTCCAACATATGTGTCGAGGCAATAAAGTACCTCAACTCACTAATTTGTGTGATTAATCTGACCAAAGGGACATCGGGAACGGGAAGAAGGGATTTGCAAATGCATCAGACTGTTTAGAAACCTAGGATGACTCGGACAGCATAACGGCTGTAAATGCTCAAAAGGATTTGAGACATGCTACAAAAATGGTGGCGTAACCACCCAGAAGCACAATATCAAGGTTTTGAGATCAATAGTTAACACATGGAAGTAGTAGAGACTGAACTGAGGCTTAAAACCAACAATCTTAAAAGTCTATGGATTAGTAACACGTCATCCTGATAGATAGATGAGAAGGCCTAGTTCTTAATCCCCGTAAGAGAAGAGGTTGACTCAGATCAGAAGGCCATGAGGTATAAGGAGTAAAAAGAGCCTTACGTTCCATCCCACAATCAATTCCCTTATATAACTAAAGAATTTCTAGACTCAACTTCGACCAGTTTGGCTTGGTAATCCTACAGGCAGTCAGGCTCTGATACCAAAGCTGTCAGGACCCCGACTCAATGCCACATCGATCTAGCATGTAACACCTCATATCACTTTGCGGCCTCACGCACGGTATTCCCACGGGTGTTGCCTTACCTTTGCCCGGGACCGTTTGCGCCTTTTGGCACATGTATATGACAGTGTCGCTAGCATCCATATGATAAGGAGCCCGGGCTGACATGGCTAGTCGTAAACCCAAAGTGGCATAAACTTACAGGGACAGGCATCCATGACCCAACATCGAACGTGTTGGTCATTAGCGAGTGAATCCAGGCTGTAGCACTGGGCTAGCAGGACTCCGGTGAACCGGGCTGTAGCGGGCTAACAGGACTCCGGTATTCATCGCGTGACATTTCCCCGAAGGGACAGACACAGGAACGAAGAAGGACACATGCCGGCCAGCCTAAGTGTTCCGGAGCAGTAGCAAGCTACCATGGCTCAGTGGAAACACTAGGAGACATTTCCCGGTAAGAGAGGCTACTAAGGATAAACAACTAGATAGTCAGATCCCACACATACCAAGCATTTCAATAACATACACACAATATGCTCGATATGTGCAAATACAACATGGCATCACAACATGACTCTACAACTCAAGTATTTATTCAATAGGCTCCGAGGAGCGAGATATTACAAACATGGGTCTCACGACCCAACATTCAGAGCATACAAGTCAAGCACAAGCGGAAGCTTAACATGTCTGAGTACAGACATCTACAAATGAAAAAGGCTGAGAAGCCTGACTATCTACCAGATCCTGCCGAGGGCACAAGATCGTAGCTGAGGTAACAAGCTAAACGTCGAAGTCCACGCGGAACTACTAGCGAGACTGAAGTCTCTCTGCAAAAACATAAAATAGGCAAACGTGAGTACAAATGTACCCAGCAAGACTTACATCAGAACTAACTACATATGCATCATTATCAACAAGGGGATGGTGGGGTTTAACTGCAGCAAGCCAGCTTTGACACGGTGGCTATCCTAAACTACGACTGCAAGCGACTCTTGAGGTGGCGCACACGAGTCCACATATTCACCAACCAATACACCACTATGGGCCCGCTCCCGTCTCCCTACGAGAACGCCATCCATAGCACTCACGCTTATCTTGCGCATTTTAAAGTATCCACTTTCACTTGTCTATGAACTGTACAGGCAACCCAGAAGTCCTTTACCGTGGACACGGCTATTCGAATAGATGATGTTAACCCTGCAGGGGTGTACTTCTTCACACACGCTCTCACCACTTACCGCCGTTTACACGACATGTACTCGGCAACCTTCAAGTGGAAGCCCAACGTGGGTGTCGGCCACGGCCTACCTAAACACTCAAGTCTCTAGTCCAGGTTTATCGCCTATTCGGGTTCCATCCATGAGGAGATCCGGCTGGGGTTTCGCTCATAGCCCCAAACGATGTGTGCAGGGTTCCCGAGACACCAAACGGGCGCTCGGTACACCGTGCCACATGCCTACCGCATCACAGCCCACCCCTCCGGTCAGCACTGCCCACGGCCTCCAGCATACTACAAACACCAGAAACTACTTGCAACTCCTGGACAGAGGACAAGGGTGATTAAGAAGCCGAGAGGGTCCATTGGTTTCGGGCCCAATGCATGGTAGTAACTATTTCATGGATCACAAACACAGAACTCAGTTCCTGAGGACGTCTGCAATGAGACAACCCACCATGTACTCCTACATGGCCTCTCACCGCTACCTTTACCAAATCGTGTTCACACACTTAGCTCACACACAGTAGGACATGTTAACACACCTCTGATTCATCCCGGATGAATCAGACCTGACTCAACTCTAAGCAGTAGCAGGCATGACAACAAGCATGAATGAGTAGGCACATCAGGGCTCAAACAACTCCTACTCATGCTAGTGGGTTTCATCTATTTACTGTGGCAATGACAGGTCATGCAGAGGATAAAGGGGTTCAGCTACCGCAGCAAGTAACAGTTGAATCGTTGTTGTCCTAATGCAGTAAAAGAGAGTAGGAGCGAGAGAGTAGGATTGTATCAGAATGAACAAGGGGGTTTTGCTTGCCTGGCACTTCTGAAGATAGTATAGCCCTTCATCGGTGTCATCGAACTCATCGTCGGTACGTCGTCTACTGAGAGGGGACAAACACCGGCAACGCAGAAGGAACACAATCAATGCAATGCAACAATATGATGCATGAGTGTGACATGGCAATATGCTGTGGTTTGAGCTAATGCAACTGGCAACCAGATTAAATGAAGTTGGTTTGAATCCAAGATTCAAATTCAAACTCCATATGTGGATATTTAAATGCCATTTATATGATTTGTGCTAAACAGCAGCTATAAGTTGTTCTACCATGCATGAAACCAGTACAGATGGATAGATTGGATTTTTCTGATCATTTTTCATATATAATTTATTTCATTTGGAGTTACGGTTTAATTTCTATGGATTTTAGAAGTTTTGGGCATTTTCTGGAATTTCCTGAATAACTTAAATCCAGAAAATGCTTTATTGCGTCAGGGTGACGTCACCGTGATGTCAGCAGTCAACAAGGTTGACTCAGGTCAAACCTGACCAGTGGGACTGGTCAGTGACTAACGGCTGGTTAGGGTCACTGACAGGTGGGCCTGGTCAACGCTGACTAGGCAAAAGTCGGAGCTGACACATGGGGTCCACGGGATTAGCACTAAACTAGCAGGGAAAGTAGGCTAACCTAAGCAGGTACATGGGCCCACTTGGCAGTGGCTCAAGGGGGTGATTAGCGTGGCCATTAGCAGCTAATGACGACGCCACGTCAGATACGTCGGCGATGAGTCGCCGGTGACCACAGTACACGGCGGCGAGCTTCGGAAATCGCCGTTCGGCGATGGTTTGGTGAGCGACTAGGCTCTACGGAGATCTTGGAGTGCTCCGCGTCCAGCGGTGCGGGTGGTTGAGCGTGCGGTGGCCGGGAACGACGCCGGCGAGCGTTTGGGAGGCAGCCGGCGCTCGGGTGAGTTGCGGGTTTGGTGTTGCAGTGCGCAAACGAACCAACTAACGCGCTAGCCATGCTCTGTGTGCAGCCTCGAGTTCGTTGGACGCTGGTGCGTGACCAAATGGTCACCGGAGTGACGCCGGCATCGAGCTCGTGCGGCGGTGGGTTTCGGCCTTGATGGAATCGGCGGCCAGAGCGAGCAAAAGAGAACGGGGGTAGGGGTGAACGATGGGGGGCTTACAGGGGGTCGATTGGAGGGCCCAGCGGCTCGGGGGAGACGTCGGAGGTGGCGAGCGGGCGCCGGCGATCTCGGGCGGCCGGAGATGGGGAAGACGGCATGGGCGGCGATGCAGGGCTCCCGGCGTTGCGTAGCTCCATGGAGAGGTCGGGGGCGTCAAGGCGGAGCCTTTGGTCACTCTGGTGGGGTGGAACGACGGTGGTGGCTACGACTGCGACGAGCGGCGGCGACGGCGGTTCTCGGTCGCGTGAGTGAGAGAGCCAGAGAAGAGAGAAGAAGGCACGGGAGAGAGTGAGAGCGGTCCAGGGGGGTGCGTGGCATCCTCAGGGCGACATGGAGACAGGCGGAGAGGCAGGAGGTGGCCTGGGCGTGTGCCCGCGCGCTCCGGCCACGCGCCTGCGTCCTACTGTCTGAGGAGGAAGACGACAGGGATGGCTGCGGTGGTGGGCTGGGCTGCTACAGTAGAAGGCCAGGTAAGTGGGCTGCCAGGTGAGCGCCAGGTAGTCCTTCTCTCTCTCTCTTTTATTTTCTGTTTTCTATTTTTCTGCAGATGTTTGGCTTTATTAAAAATACCAGAACCTATTCAAAAATCATGTAACTGCTTGAGAGCACTGTTTTGGAATATTTCCAACAGCCATCATTTTAGTTCATGATTATTTGGACATTTAAAATAATTTATAGCATTTAAATGTCCAAGTACAAATACTGTATGATTTAATTCAATAACCCATAGTGTCCTAGAAAAGTGTGCACCATTTTTGGCAGAGGTTCTGGACCAAAACAAAAATGATGAAAATTTATGAAGGGCATTTCAGGTTCATTGAAAATACTTTTAGGTTGAACCTATTTGAATTCCATTTGGTGCTAGGGTTTTGGACATCCCCATTTCAAGTTTAAATGAAGTTTAAACATGATGCAGCAACCAAGATAGTTCAAGTGCATAGCAAGGCTAGGGACGTGACAACACCCCAGCGTAATGGTGTGTCTGAACGTTGTAATCGTACATTATTAGATATGGTGCGTTCTATGATGTCTCTTGCCAATCTACCACTCTTGTTTCGGGGTTATGCGTTAGAGATAACTACATCACTTTAAATAGGGCACCATCTAAATCCACTGATACGACCCCATATGAATTGTGGTTTGGCAAGAAACCTAAGTTGTCATTTCTTAAGGTTTGGGGCTCGAACCCAAAGCAGACAAAAGCATCTGCATAGGATACCTAAAGGAGATGGTTGGGTATACTTTCTATCTCAGATCTGAGCGCAAAGTGTTTGTCGCTAAGAACGGGTCCTTTCTCGAGAAAGTGTTTCTCTCTAAAGAATTGACTGGGAGGAAGATAGAACTTGATGAGGTTGTTGAACATTTACTTCAACCAGAGAGTAGCGTAGCACAGAAAGATGTTTCTATGGCACCTACGTCAGTCGAAGAGGAAGCTAATGATGATGATAATGAAGCTTCGGATCAAGTTAGTGTCAAACCTCGTAGGTCGACAAGGGTACGTACAACTTCTGAGTGGTATTGTAACCATGTCTTAGAATTCATGTTATTGGACAACGGTGAACCTACGAGCTATGGAGAAGCGATGGTGGGCCCAGATTCCAACAAATGGCTAGGAGCCATGAAAGCCGAGATAGGATCCATGTATGAGAACAACGTATGGACTTTGCTGGACTTGCCTAATCATCGCTAAGCCATTGAGAATAAATGGATCTTTAAGAAGAAGACAGATGCTAATGGTAATGTCACCATTTATGAACCTCGACTTGTCGCAAAGAAGTTTCAGACAAGTTCAAGGAGTTGACTATGATGAGACTTTCTCACTCATAGCGATGATAAATTCTGTTGCAATTATGTTAGCAGTTGCTGCATTTTCAATTACGAAATCTGGCAGATGGATGTCAAAACAAAGTTTCCTTGACAGGTTTCCATGAGGAAAGGTTGTATGTGATACAACCAGAAGGTTTTGTCGATCCTAAGGATTATAAAAGGTATGCAAGATCTAGTGATCCTTCTATGGACTAGAGCAAGCATCTCGGAGTTGGAACATACACTTTGATGAGGTGATCAAAGCTTTTGGGTTTATACAAAGTTTGCAAGAAACTTGTATTTACAAGAAGGTGAGTGAGAGCACTACAACATTTTTGATAAGTATATGTGGACGACATATTGTTGATCGGAAATGATGTAGAAATTCTGGAAAGCATAAAGGGTTGTTTGAAAGGATTTTTTTCAAAGGAAGACTGCTACCTCTTGAGCATGCGTTGGTTTTTTCCTTGAAGAGGAAAGGGTGATGCAGCAAAGTAGCATAGGTATTTCCCTCAATTTTTGAGAACCAAGGTATCAATCCAGTAGGAGGCTCCTCAAAAGTCCCACGCACCTACACAAACAAACAAGAACCTCACAACAAAGGCGATAAAGGGGTTGTCAATCCCTTCACGGTAACTTGCAAAAGGGAGATCTGATAAAGATAATAAGATAAGATAAATATTTTTGGTATTTTTATGATATTGATTGGAAAATAAAAGATGCAAATAAAAGTAGATTGAAAACTAATATGATAAAAGATAGACCTGGGGGCCATATGTTTCACTAGTGGCTTCTCTCAAGATAGCATAAGTATTACGGTGGGTGAACAAATTAATGTCAAGCAATTGATAGAGAAGTGCATAATTATGAGATTATTTAGGCATGATCATGTTTATAGACATCACGTCCGTGACAAGTAGACTGACTCCTGCCTGCATCTACTACTATTACTCCACACATCGACCGCTATCCAGCATGCATCTAGAGTATTAAGTTCATGAAGAACAAAGTAACGCATTAAGAAAGAGGACATGATGTAGAGGGATAAACTCATGCAATATGATATAAACCCCATCTTTTTATCCTCGATGGCAACAATACAATACGTGCCTTGCTGCCCCTGCTATCACTGGGAAATGACACTGCAAGATTGAACCCAAAGCTAAGCACTTCTCCCATTACAAGAAAGATCAATCTAGTAGGCCAAACCAAACTGATAATTCGAAGAGACTTGCAAAGATAACTTAATCACACATAAAAGAATTCAGAGGAGATTCAAATATTTCTCATAGATAAACTTAATCATAAACACACAATTCATCAGATCTCGACAAACACACCACAAAAAGAGTTACATTGAATAGATCTCCAAGAAGATCGAGGAGAACTTTGTATTGAGATTCAAAGAGAGAGAAGAAGCCATCTAGCTAATAACTATGGACCCGAAGGTCTATGGTAAACTACTCACAACTCATCGGAGAGGCCTTGGAGATGATGTAGAGGCCCTTCGTGGTCGATTCCCCCTCCGGCGGAGCACCGGCGAAGGCTCCAAGATGGGATCTCGTGGATACAGAAGGTTGCGGCGGTGGAATTAGGTTTTCGTGGTGCTCTCCGATGTTTTCAGGGTACGGGAGTATATATAGGCGAAGGAAGTATGTTGGTGGAGCAACGAGGGGCCCACAAGGGTGGGGGGCACGCCCACCCCCAGGGGGCGCGCCAGGCACCCTTGTGGTCGCCTCGTTTGTTCCTTGACATCCATCCAAGTCTCCTGGTTGGCATTTGTTCTGAAAAGAACGCTCCCGAAGGTTTCATTCCGTTTGGACTCCGTTTGATATTCCTTTTCTTCAAAACACAGAAATAGGCAAAAAAAGAAGCAATTTGGGTTGGGCCTCCAGTTAGTAGGTTAGTCCCAAAAATGATATAGAAGTGTATAGTAAAGCCCATAAACATCCAAAACGGATAATATAATAGCATGGAACAATCAAAAATTATAGATACATTGGAGACGTATCAAAGACCTCGGTAGAGCTGCTTACATATTGGGTAACAAGATTTCTGGAGATAGATCAAGACTCCTGATAAGACTTTCACAGAGAAGATATCTTGACATGATTTTGAAGGAGTATAAAATAGATCAGACAAAGAAGGAGTTCTTTGCTAGAGTTTTAAGGTGTGAAGTTGAGTAAGACTCAAAGCTCGACCACGGCAGAAGAAAGAGAAAGGCGAAGGTCTTCCCCTATGCCTTAGCCATAGCTCTATACAGTATGACATGATGTGTACCGCACCTGATGTGTGCCTTGCCATGTGTCTGGCAAGGGGGTACAAGAGTGATCTAGGAGTGGATCACTGGACATTGGTCAAAATTATCATTAGAGGAATAAGTGTCGAATGTTGGGTTCCGGCAGACCCTTGAGGTTTGAACTCTGGGGTGCGCACGAAGATCTCTCTCCTATCTATCCACGTCCAATCATCTCGTGAGATCTAAGCTGGAAACAATGAACAAAACAAGGGACACGAGATTTATACTGGTTCAGGCCACCTTTGTGGTGTAACACCCTACTCTAGTGTGTGGTGTGGTGGATTGCCTCAGGGGGTGATCATGAACAGTACAGGGGGAGAACGGCCTCGCGAGAGGTGTTCTTGAGCTGGTGCGATGAACTGCTTGGGTGAGTTCAATCGCCTCTCTCTCTCTCTAGTCTTCCCAAAATCTGGATTCGGATCCGGATCCCCCTACTCTGTGGTGGCTAACTCCATTTATTGAGGCCCTGGGCCTCTTCCCAAATATTGAGCGGGAAGGGCGCTAACAATGGCCATTTCAAAGGGGAACATCTAGTACAAGGTATCCTGACCAAAGTTGGTCTTCGGCTGCCAAAA
This sequence comes from Triticum aestivum, assembly GCF_018294505.1. Taxonomy (NCBI): domain Eukaryota; kingdom Viridiplantae; phylum Streptophyta; class Magnoliopsida; order Poales; family Poaceae; genus Triticum; species Triticum aestivum. The sequence continues at coordinate 157,099,769 of NC_057810.1, forward strand.
CCACTGGTGATGACGCCGTCTTGGGCTCCACGGTGACCTCCATCCTGCTGCTCCGCTGGTCTTGGTCTTATTGCATTGAAATGGCAACCTTTGCCTGATGCCTCGGTACTCCACATCTGTGCTTGCCCCCTTTGCACCAAAGAGGAAACAAGGACACTGCGTCGGTCGGCGCCCGCCTGGCACCCGCTGGTCTCGATCATCATGGCTTGCGTCATGAGCACCTCGTGTGGTACCCTTCCTTGGTCTCTCTGCCTCCTCACGATCCTGCCTGGCGAGGCTGTCCCTGAGGAAGCCTTGTGTCGTCCGCCCCGCGAGGCTTGGCCCTGTTGGGGAACGTTGCAGAAAATAAAAAAAATCTACGCTTTCACCAAGATCAATCTATGAGTTCATCTAGCAACGAGAGAGAGGAGTGCATCTACATACCCTTGTAGATCGAGCGGAAGCGTTCAAGAGAACGGGGTTGAGGGAGTCGTACTCGTCGTGATCCAAATCACCGATGATCCTAGAGCTGAACGGACAGCACCTCCGCGTTCAACACACATACGGTTGGGAAGACGTCTCCTCCTTCTTGATCCAACAAGGGGGAAGGAGAGGTTGATGAAGATCCAGCAGCACGACGGCATGGTGGTGGATGCAGCAGCGATCTCGGTAGGGCTTCACCAAGCTTCTACGAGAGGGAGAGGTGTAGCAGAGGGAGAGGGAGGCGCCAAGATCATGGGTGCGGCTGCCCTCCCTCCCCCGCTCTTTATATAGGCCCCCTAGGGGGGCGCCGTCCCTAGGAGATGCAGTCTCCAAGGGGGGCGGCGGCCAAGGGGGTGGCTTGCCCCCCAAGCCAAGTGGAGGTGCCCCCACCCCTAGGGTTTCCAACCCTAGGCGTAGGGGGGCCCAAGGGGGGCGCACCAGCCCACCAGGGGCTGGTTCCCCTACCACTTCAGCCCATGGGTCCCTCTGGGATAGGTGGCCCCACCCGGTGGACCCCCGGGACCCTTTCGGTGGTCCCGGTACAATTCCGGTGACCCCCGAAACTTTCCCGATGGCCGAAACTGACTTCCTATATATAATTCTTTACCTCCGGACCATTCCGGAACTCCTCGTGAAGTCCGGGATCTCATCCGGGACTCCGAACAACTTTCGGGTTACTGCATACTGATATCTCTACAACCCTAGTGTCACCGAACCTTAAGTGTGTAGACCCTACGGGTTCGGGAGACACGCAGACATGACCGAGACAACTCTCCGGTCAATAACCAACAGCGGGGTCTGGATACCCATGTTGGTTCCCACATGCTCCTCGATGATCTCATCGGATGAACCACGATGTCGAGGATTCAATCAATCCCGTATACAATTCCCTTTGTCAATCGGTATGTTACTTGCCCGAGATTCGATCGTTGGTATCCCAATACCTCGTTTAACCTCGTTACTAGCAAGTCACTTTACTCGTACTGTAATGCATGATCCCGTGACCAGACACTTGGTCACATTGAGCTCATTATGATGATGCATTACCGAGTGGGCCCGGAGATACCTCTCCGTCATACGGAGTGACAAATCCCAGTCTTGATTCGTGCCAACCCAACAGACACTTTCGGAGATACCCGTAGTGCACCTTTATAGTCACCCAGTTACGTTGTGACGTTTGGCACACCCAAAGCACTCCTACGGTATCCGGGAGTTGCACAATCTCATGGTCTAAGGAAATGATACTTGACATTTGGAAAAGCTCTAGCTAAACGAACTACACGGTCTTTGAGCTATGCTTAGGATTGGGTCTTGTCCATCACATCATTCTCCCAATGATGTGATCACGTTATCAATGACATCCAATGTCCATGGTCAGGAAACCATGACTATCTGTTGATCAACGAGCTAGTCAACTAGAGGCTCACTAGGGACACGTTGTGGTCTATGTATTCACACGTGTATTACGATTTCCGGATAACACAATTATAGCATGAATAATAGACTATTATCATGAACAAAGAAATATAATAATAACCATTTTATTATTGCCTCTAGGGCATATTTCCAACAGGCCCCTCGCGAGGGTCCTGAGTCTTGTATTGATGAAGACGGGCCGTACTGGGCCATCACTTGAGCCACACCGCAGGCCACAGGCAGGCAAGTCTGGGGACCCCCATTCCCAGAACGCCGACAGTAGCCCCCGGGCCCAAGGCGCGCTCGGACTTGGCTTAGCAGAGAAGCAAAGGGGCAAGTGCGGAGCGCCACGGGCCCCATCAGCCTGCGGCCTTGGGCGCCGCGTGGCGGTTGATTGGACGTGGGCGTCTCCGCTTCCCCATGCTGCCTCGGCAACTGCTTGACTGCCTCCAAAATCTCCAGATCCGCCGCATTCTTTCTCCTCCGGCGAACTATGGCCCCCCGCAAGACTCCGGCTGGGGCTGCATCAGCCTGGTACTCGCCGGCCCTGGCCTCTCCCAATGTGACGGAGAAGAATCTCGCCCTCACACGCCGGATGGTGGCGGCGCAGATCAACGAGATAGGGGAGACCGAGTTCCATCTTGGTTCCGCCCAGCTGGAGGACAAGGGAGCACCTTCTATCCCCTCTTCATGAACGCCGTCATCGCTGGTCTGGTTCCTCCCTTCTCTGAGTTCTTCCTTGCCGTCCTTCACCAGTATCAGTTGCATGCTCTGCACATCCACCCCAACTCCATCCTCCTCTTGTCGATCTTCGCCTACTACTATGAGGTGCATGTCGGGGTGGCACCCTCCGTGGCCTTGCTGCGCCACTTCTTCTCCCTCTGGGTCTCCGGCGGCAACATCTCGGCATGTGCGAGCTTTGTCGCGTACTCCATGTCCAACGCTATCTCGAAGGCCGGGAAGAGGGCCGAGGGCTTCCGGAGAAAGTGGGTCATGGTGGACGCCAGGCGCTGCGACCCCCTGGTGGAGGTGCTGACAAAGTAGCCCGAGGCCGTTGAGGCATGGTCCCGCACGAAGCTCGACGACCGGCAGGCGAAGCGGGTGTTGGAGAAGATGAATGCCGACCTGAGGCCGGGCAGTCTGAGGGCAGCGAAGCTGACCGGGGCCTCGCTCCTGAGGGAGTTTCTGTCGCACTGGGTGGCCCCTCTTCAGGCGCACTTGCGCCTGCTGTGGAGGCTCGCGGATGCAGATGTCATCCTCCTCCTGAGCCTGGACGCCCTGAGCGACGAGGATCTGACCACGGCCCTACGCTGCTTGGTTGGAGAGAAAGTGGCAGGCCCGACGGGTGCTCCGGTCCCTTTGTTCCTCCGTGATGACTGGGAGCTGGTGGTGGACTCCATGCCCACCTTTGACGGGGTCGGCCTGGTGCCAGCGGAGGATCCTGAGGGTCAGGCGGCGACGGTGAACCTGTCCTCCGCTAAATCCAGTGGAGAAGAGGAGGAAGATGGCGACGAGGATAAGGAGCGTGACTCGGAGGCGACCTTTGAGGGGACGGGGCAGACTTCCCCCCGGCGCAGGTCCAGGGCCCTCCGCTCCTTGCCTGACGACGACGAGGCTGACACCAGGCGAGAGGGGGAGGACGCGCCCCTGATCCCGAGGAAGGACAGGTCCAGGCTGATCCCCCGAGGGTCTACCCCGGCCCCTGCATCGGCCAAAGTCAGCTCCAGCCCCTCAGGCGCGCCTTCTCCTGTGACTGGGCCACCCGAGGCTGAGCCCCGCAAGAGGCTTTCAGGCTTCAAGCTTGGCCGGGGTCCGTTGGGATCCAGCAGCGGTCAATCAGTAAGTGTTCGAATTCCGCCTTGCTCCTGTCTTTTGTTGTCCAGACCTGACATCTTCCGTTGGACAGGCTGCTGCCCGCGGCGAAGAGGCTGAAGGGAGATGCGGCGACCCCGCCTGGGACGGGCCCCTCGGCCGCGGCCGCGTCCTCACTTGTGAGAAAGGGAGGTAGCGGGGCCCGCATGTCCCCTGCTCGTTCATCCTCATGAGGCCAGCAAGGACGCTCTGACGACGAGTCAGCCCCGTGGCCCCGCTGACTCTGGAGGTGCCTGCACTTGATGATGTCGCCGAGGTGGCCAAGGCTCAGGGGTTCCCTTCCTCCCAAGCCATGATCACGCTGCCGTCCTCTCCTCCTATTCCACCAGCTCCCGTCTCCTCTGCTTCCTATGCCTCCTTGGACCATGCTGCCAACGAACTGAGCCGGCTGCAGGAGGATCTCCGGAGCGCGGACCCTCGCCTGGTGGTCGGGCGCCTGGAGTTAGTCTCCAGCTGGGCTGGCTCCGACGCCTCCGTCCGAGTGGTGCTGAGCCAGGCTGTGGCAGCTTCCGAGGAGGAGAAGCGAGCCACCTCCTAGGCTATGGCCGCTCGTGACGAGGCGTTGAAGGACGCCTCTACCGCCAAGGGCCACTGCAAGACGCTGGAGGGCGAATTGCAGGGGCTGCATGATGAGCTCGCCAAGGAGATCCGCGACCGCCAAGTGAAGGAGGAGGGGATGAAAGCTCGGGAGGCTGCTGTCAAGGAGCGCGACACCGAACTATCAGCCGACCGTGACCGGCTGAAGACGCTGGAGCAGGCGCTGAAGGTGGAGAGGGCCGAACTGGATGGCAAGGTGAAGATCCTGGCCGAAGACCGCATGGCCTTCACGCTCTACGAGGAGAGGGCCTGTGTAGCACTGAAAACGCTCTACGACGGGGGCCTGGAGAAGCCACTGGCCGGAGCCGAGGAAGGTCCTGCTAAGATGGTTCCCTTTCTCGTCGAGGCACTTGAGGAGGTCGTGATCGGCATCGGCCCCATGGCTGAAGTCGAGGTTCGCGTCCTCTCTTACACAGCGCTGACGGGGATCCTCAACCACGTCTACCTCCGCAATCCTGATGCCAACTTTGATGACCTACTAGAGCCCATGGACGCCAGGCGCTCCGTCACTGCTGCAGAAGCCGTCAAGGGCCAAGAGGAGGCCCTGTTGTCGAAGTTCCATGCCTTCAACACCGCGCCCAAGCGAGGCGCTGCCGGCTCCGCAGCTCCAGGGGGTGGGGCTGACAAGCGCGACTCCACCACGAGCGGTGGTGCGGCCCAGGGGTGATCTTCTCGCGGCTTTTTCCCTACTTTGATTCCTGCAACATGCACCATGCCTCGTGGAGGCGTTTAAATTTGTGTCTGGTACTGTGAGAACAACCTACGGTCTGTAATATTTGCTTCTAGATTTGCTAGACCTTGCGATTTCCTTCCTATTTGCTTGTGTTCTACGTCGGCAGAGCCCGACCCCGCGCATACCTCAGCCGCCGTTAGCCCCGACCGGATCACCAGGACGGGACTAAGGAGTGAGGGGCTACGTGACAAGTTAGGCTCCTGAGTCGTGATGCTCAAGAGTTCCCCTTGACGCACGAACAACAAATAAGAGGAGTGAAGGAGAGGATTTGTCGTTCTACGTCGGCAGGGCCCGGCCCCGTGCATACCTCAACTGCCATTAGCCTTTCGGAACTAAGGAGTGAGGGGCTACATGACCAGTTAGGCTCCTGAGTCGTGATGCTCAGGAGTCTCCCTTGACGCTCAAACGAGTCTTCATACCTTGGCTCCGCTCGGGGAGGGGCGCGCGATGACCAGGTCCGAGGGACCTGGCTAGGTGGCATGCGCTCGGGCATGGCCCCCGTGTCCATCACCCTCGAGCGGCACTCCCGAGGGGAGGCTTTGCGATGGTGCCAGACACTGAGCTCTGGGCTCCCTGAGGTTGATACAGCTGCCACCCTCAGTTGTTTATCACCAGCACGGAGCATAGTGCTTCTGTATGTGTACGGGTATAGCCGCTCCTCGGTAGTGTCGTCAGCCAGCGCGGAGCATGGTGCTTCCACTGGTGCGTGGGATGGGGGCTCCCCTCCGGGAGGAGCCCCCGGGCGTGTACAGCCCCGCCCTGACATGTGGCCGGCACGGTAGGGCTAGGAGAGGTGTATCTGGGCACCCGTGAGCCAGCGCAGGACTCACGAGGCCCTACCTCGAGGCGGTTGCGCCTGGCTCTCGGCCTTTATCAATGATATGTTCCTGCAAGGTGGTTAGAATGCAAATGATCTACGTCCTTAGGTCCCGGCCCTCGAGCGAGCTCAACCGCCACTAGTATGACAGGTCGCGATGCCGTGGGTCAAGGCCAGGGGTGAGGGCTGGAGAGCCAGTAAGATCCCATGAGTCGCGATGCTCAGGCGCCCCCCTTTTAACGTGCAAGCGCTTTGCATGAGAGTGGAGAGGTCCGCGGTAGGCAGCAGACGATAATCATGGGTAGGTTAAGCATGAAGGAGCAAATCCATTTTGATAGATGCGGAAAAAGAAACCGCCACGGGGTCAGGCCCGAGCAGCTTGGGGATGATGCAGCCCAAGGGGCGCCCCCAACAAGGTAGGCAGAGGACATAACAAAATGGATACATGCCAGCTGGGAATGATGCATCCCTGGGGGCACTCCCAGCTGAAGCAAAAACTAAAAAGAAGTCACCTGATACTTTTGGAGAGCGAGGGTCGGAGTAGCTGACGATGCGGGGTGAAGGAGCCGATCCTCATGAGCCCTCGGGACCCCGGGCCTCGGGAGGCTCAGGCGGCCCGACGAGGTCCATCTCCATCTCCTCCATGCACTACAAAAAAATACACTTCCGTGATGATACATGTTTGTCACAGTAGGTCGCGTTTTCTGTCATGCATGTACATCCATGACAAATTTATGACGGAATCTAGATAGTCATACCTATGTTGTCATAGAAGTGTTCCATGACATTACCAAAATTATCATCACGGAAGTGTCCACTTCCATGACGATAAATCACGCGTCACATAAGTGCTTTCGTCAAGGGTGACCGACACGTGGCATCCACTGTAACGGAACGCCGTTAAGCTATCGGGTCGGGTTTTGGATTCGATAACCCGTTAACAGCCCCGACCAATGAGGATTTTCCACATGTAAAATCATCATTGGCTGGAGGAAACACGTGTCGGCTCACCGCTGGGACATATGTCATCTGCTCATTGGACCGAAGGCGCTATGATACGGTGACACATGGCACGGCCCAACAGAGGCCCATTCCTGTGAAAAGGCCGGCCTGTTTGACTTGGTCAAAAGGTGGCGGGCCGGAACACGGAAAGCCTGTTAACGGCTTGTTCGCATATAGCCCATTTACAGGCCGCTAACCCAGGGCCCGTTACGCCCTATCCGAATTAGGCCCAGTAGCGTCATCTGGGTCGTCCAATATGATTCCAGCCCGTTTTAACTTCCGGCCCATGTGTGGCCCATGACTTCTTTCGGCCCATATGAGGCCCTTTGTAACTCTTGGCCCATTAATGACCCGTGGTGAAACTGGCCCATAATAAACAGTGTATCACGTTATACCCATTAACGGCCTGTTATTCCATTGGGCCGTTTCCAGCCCAAGTTGTCTTTTGGCCTTCTCAGGGCCCATTGATTCTTGGGCTCATTTGCAGCATTCGATTACATACGGCCTGTTACTGTCATTTTCTGCTTGTGGGCCAAATTCAGCCTGTCGTTACAGTCGGCCCGTTTGCGGACCGTTAATACATTGTGCCATTTTCATGTCAAAAAAAACCAGTTGGGCTATTTTCATAGAGTTATCAAATACGGCCTATTAACGGCCCGTTATGGTCCATGAATAGTACGGCCCATGATTAGCGAAATGATGATACGCCCCGTAGAAGGCCCATGGATCCTACGACCCGTATGAGGCCCATGGATAGTACGGCCCATAGAAGGCCCATGGATCGTATGGCCCGTAGAAGGCCCATGGACCCTACGGCCCGCAGAAGGCCCATGGACCCTACGGCCCGTAGAAGGCCCGTGGACCCTAAGGCCTGTATAGAAGGTCGATAGATCCTACGGCCAGAAGAAGGCCCATGGATCATACGGCCTGCATGAGGCCCATGGTTACAACAGTCTGTGTGTTGCCATGATTATTTTCGCCTAGTTACCAAAAATAGGCAATTGTGACTACAAGCAAACAACAAAACAAGACAATAAGGAAATAAATAAGCAAGCAATTAACGCTAGCCTATTACCGCTATTACACATATTACATCCACTGGGCATCAAAGTTCGCCACCAGTGCAAATATAGGGAACAAAGCAGCACATTACATACACTGGCCGTAAAAATTGGCCACCAGTGCAAATAAACGCAGCAACAAAACAAGAGCATAACTGAAACAACTTCAGAAGAGCTCAAGAAACGTTATCCTGGGTATCCACCATGCTGGCAATAAGCTTAGCAAGCTGATTAGCTTTGTCCTGTTTGGCGCTAAAATCCTCCAACGCTTGTTGTTGCACCAAAAAGTATGCATCTGAATGCTCTAGGCACTTCCGCAGTCCTTCCGCTTCTTGTTGCAGCACAGCTGATCGATGTCTTTCAACTTGTAGTTGGTACTCAAGAAACCGAACTGACTCGGACAGTGAGTTTGAATAGCTTGTGCAAGCGGTACTGGCCAGTAACTCGAACACTAAACCAAGACAGGACTTTGGGGTTGTCTCGCTGTCTTCAAGATAGTCTTCCTTAGCTATTTTATCAGCTTTGTTGGAGACCAACAAGGATGTGTCACTATCCTGAACCTTATCTGCACTACTTCCTTTACATTACTTAATAAGGCACTCTTCCCCAATATTCTGCCAGCATTCTAAAATAACAAACAAGCAGACACATAACAAGTTTAGCATGTACTAGTATATGAAACTCATTTCGGTGAACCAGTTCAGTAGTAAGGTGGACAAGATTAAACTACCAAGTCTAGTACATAATAAAAGCATCAAACAAACATATATCTATGTCCTATGGTCACTGCATTGTCTTGCCAAATCAAAATAGAGACACGGTTCAAATCATACCAGTTCAAGAAAAAGCAGCAGTGAAAGAATACAAAGCGTGGGAAACTACACGGCACAACAAGATTTCAGATGAGTACCATGGGTCTACATGTACAACAACACTATTGGCTATATTGTGATTCTAGTAATGTGCATTATATGAAAGTCAATTGTATACACAACTGAAATTGAAATCAACAGAGCTATTTATAAGATCAAACCTGTTAAAGAAACATGCGTGAGCATACCTGCTGTGCCATTGGAGTTTCGATTGGATCCTTCAATTTAAAAATAAGTTTGTATGAGTAAATACAGTGATACAAGAGCAAAGCAATCATAGTTAAAAAGGCGCGCCTAAGCGAGCGCTTAAGGGCGCCTAGGCTCTAGGCGTTGGCAAAACGCATTGCGCATAACTACGCATAATCTGTGCATAACTGCGCATAAGCATGCGCTTTGGTCAATAAAGCACAAGGCGGTGGCAAAACGCACAATTAACGCCTAGCGCTTTTTTGAACTATGATAGCAATGGAATCTTAAATTAGAACAGTTGTTCTTCAGGTTTACGCACTTGTTCTACATGAACAGAGTACAGTAAGATGCAAGAATATAATACTTAAAAATAGAAAATGAGCTCATAGACCTTACCACATTCTTGGTTCGGGACCAGTACAGAACAAGGCGTTCACAGTCATCGTCCAGTAAATGTGTCTTAGGAGAACGTAAGGGAATTTGATGAGTTTCTTTGCCGGTGAAGTACGTTTTCTTCAGGTAATTCCGATACTGCCACCAAGCATTCTTGAAGATAGCAGAGGTATTAGCATAGGTTACCTCATCCTGCGTTTCCAAATCGGTCCTTCTCTATAGAGAAAAATGGGAAAATTTGTTGTATTATAACCATCATGGAGGTAGGATGTATGGGACGAAGCAAAGTAATTGCCATGAATAACATTACTTACACATAAATCCTAGACAAACACCTGCAACTGGCATTTTCCTTCATCTTCAGTATGATATTTCCAAGATGGGAAGATACACACATATGATTTAACAACATCAAATGCGATAGATGCTAAACTACAACTAGCTGGTTGTCCTTCCTCCACAGGAATAGGCGTACTAACTAGTGGAGTTGGGGTTCGCCATGATACTACTGGCCCTTTGGGCACTGGAGTTGCCTTACTAAATGCTCTTGTTTGGGAGCTCTGTGGTGGAGATGGTGCTGTGTCAACAGGAACTGTGTTACTATCGGCTGGGGTTGGGGTTAGATTGGGTGAAGCTAGTTCTATGTCCATCGCAGTAGGGGTGCAATATGCGAGAGTTTGGGTTATGTGTGGTAGGGCTGGTTCTTGTGCATGTACAACCGGGGTGCTATCTCCACCAGGAGGTAGCACTGTTTTATTTGAAGACCGTGTTTTTAGTCCACTAGATACTGGCATCACCCGCTCCAATTCAAATGGCTGATAAACAGGAAACATAGTTGAATGTACAGACATTGTATGAGAGACAGATGCAATAGATAGTGTGGAAAAAAGAGGGCATGAAATAATTCACATGTATATTGTTTAACTAAAACGGATAGCATGACATAATTTCACATATATGATGTCTATCTAAACTGGATAGCATAGCATAACATAATTCAAAGATATGATGAATAACTAAACAGGATCGCATGACATAATTCACCTACATGTTATCTAAGTAATCAGGATCGCATCATTTAATTCACATATGTGATTTATATGCTAAAGAGAGGGCATTCGATATGATGTTTGAACTAAGAACATGGTGTTGAAATATTGTGTATATGATGTCTAAACTATGCAATGCAAGACACCGTATGCATGATATGAGCAGTATAACCGTGCCAAGTTAGAGCATACATCTCAGTGGGGGAATAGGACTGGTCATCTGTCTCTGAATCCATCTCTGAGGAGCTATCGGGACCCAACAAGAGATCTGCTTCGACAGGTAGCACTGTCTGCTCTGAAGGCCTTGTTTTCACTCCAGATTTTTCCATCTTCCACCCAAATGGCTGATTCACAGGAAGAGTAGTTTAATGTACAAACATTGTCGACAAATGGAAATGTAATGAAGAAAAGGATGGGCAAGATATCATTCAAATATATGATGCCTAGTTAAACAGGATGGCATTGCACATTTCACATATATTATGGCTGCCTAAAAGACATGAGACTGCATAATTCCCATATATGATATAGAAACTAAACAGGTGGCATTACAGAACATGTATAAACTAAGCAGATGACATATATGATGTCAAAAGTAGGCACTGCAAGGCAACATATGCATGATATGACTAACATCATCATGCCAAGGTAGAGCAAACACCTTGGGGGGTAAATAGGAGTGGTCAGCGGCATCTGAATCTGCCTCAGAACAGATATCTTCCTCTGGATTACAATCTGGCGAGGAGTGGGGAGGGTTTGCCATTGAACCCACCATGGAGCAATGTCTGCATGACATTGTATTGTCGCGCAAAACTTCTTCTCTTTTTCTCTACATGTTCAGCATGATTGTGTACAATATCTGACATGCATACGAAAGAAATATGGTGAGATTATGTAAGGAGAGCATGCAGAAATTTAGAGTGATGGTAACAACCAGTGGATCGACGTTTTTCCGTTGAACCAAAATAGCCCTAATGGATCGGCGTGAATGTATAGTAATAAGTGATGCAACAAGTGTACAACCTCTTTGCCGTAGCCGTGTCGACCTTAGTATCATTGGGTTGGTCGCTGAAGCAGTTGAGGAAGAGGTGGCTGTCGGGGGTGTAGAGGAAGATCTGAGGAATCTATAGACGGCCTCCAGGGCACTGCTCTATTGTGATGGATCGTTCTGTCATTGGAGCAGCTCCAGTGAGCCGTAAGACGTCAAGGCTGAAGCAGCACAAGACAGACATCGTCAATTTCAAGTGGGATTCTAATAGCATCTCCAGTAGATGATGTAAAATGGATGCAAAATTAACATCACCAAAAACCACCTGACTACAACAGATGAGGTAAAAACTGTTGACTCTGAACTTAACTATTGAAACTGAAATTTACTGTGGAATCTGAATGCTACTGTCGAAACTGAACGCAATGGTAGCAGAGAGGCACTTGACATGTAGTTTAGGGAGGGCCTGCAGTTCATCTTCAACCTGCACCCCCCCTGAGCCGCCAGCCACCACCGGCTGAACCGCCGGCCCCAGCGCCGCCTCGTCACCCCGAAACAACTCGCCACCGCCGCCCC
>NC_057810.1:157112215-157127261 GCF_018294505.1 Triticum aestivum
CCCAAAAGTCGATTCAGTCGACTGAAGTGTGGCTTAATCAGAGCAGAGCAGCAGCACGAGCGAGGGGGAGAGCAGCAGCAACAGCAGCTGGGCGAGCAAGCGATGGAGCGAGAGCCGAAGCAGCAGCAGCGGTGCGAGCGAGCGAGCGAGAGCCGAAGCAGCAACAAAAGATCCGGCTGGTATGGACGCCGCCGCCGAAGGGGCCTCGCACTAGGGGAAAGCCGCCGTGGAGATGTCACCCACGGTGCTAGCTTCAAGGTAGCTGCTCCATGGGGGTGCGAGATGCAGCACCGTCGGTGCCGGGAGGTCGAGTTAAGGAGAAGGTGTGATGCGATGAGTGTACAACCTCTTTGGTGGCGCTGAGTAGGCCTCGGCTTCGTCCGAGGAGTCAGTGAGGAAGCTGCGGTTCCGGTGGAGCAGGTTAAGGCGGCACTGTGGGGATGGAGCAGCCGCGACAGACAAGGCGATCGTCGCAGCAGCTCCTTGGAGGTGGAGGATGGGGCGGTTGAACCGGCGGGACGGCAAGATGGACGACGGATCCTCATCCAGGGAGGTGGATGAGGCATGTCGAGCTGTTGCGGTGGACGACGTCGTCGGGGAAGAGGCTCCGGCTGGGCAGCGGTGATGTGGCGGACGGAGGAGGGTGGGGTTTCACGGCTGGAGCGGAGAGGTTATGGCGGCCTGGGATTTCGAATGGCGAAAAGGGGGTGATGGGAGGGGGTGAAGAATGACTTAGGGACACGCTTGTCCAAAATGTAGGGTGTGTTACAAAAGTACCCCCCACTGATTTGAACTAGCGGCCTTTTGGCTCAGGGTTAGAAGGGGGATTTCACGTGTCGGGATTTGGCAGCTGGAGGGAGTTTTCGCGCGCATTGTAATTTCGGGATAGCAAGGCGCGGGTTGTGAAGGCGCCAGTTTTGAGAGCACGATAACTGAATTTTCGGGATGTAACAAGACGCGGGTTGAATTTTAGGGACAAGCCTAGCATGTAGTACTATTGTACTTGTACGTACCAAATCAGTTCGCACTTCCCTCAACCAAAAAGAAAACGAAAAAAAATAAAACTATTCACACCACACAAAGAGAGAGTCTTGCCCAGTTTTACTATACAAATGCTATTCAAAGCTATGTCCGATTAAAAAAATTCGCTTGCTGTATAATGCATGTAACCTACTCATACCAACATTTTAGTGCATTCCAAATGTCTATACTACCGCCACAATTCAAACTAAATTTGAATTCGTTTCTCTATTTCAATAAGAATCTAATATCATGATTGTTGCCAACTTCAACCATCATAGTTTCCTTGCTATCCGCCAGATATAAATCGGACAGCCTATAATGCAGGATGGCAGGCACACCATCATCAACAACTCCGTTTTTTTATAAGAGTAGAGATAAAATATGTTAAATGTAGTATAACATGTTCATAACCACACCATGTGTATCACCATTATATATATTCACACATGCGTCGGTTTAAAACACTATGATAAATTCTTCAAATATCCGAATTCGCTTTCTATAATGAAGTATATATGATCTCTATTCGTCTTTTACACCCACACAACCATCTTATCTTTGTAGCTAGCGCTAACTTTCTCTTGTGCATGCACACGCCCGCATCCCTCTCACCCTCCCTCAGCATTCTCTAGCTCCATCACACAAAATCGTCTTTTCACTTTAGGTCGTTCACCCACGGTGTGTGTAGGCCCCCCAGCTCCTTCTTTACGTCACACATCGATCGATATGCCTCTCTAGCCAGGTGTGCCTAGCACAAACACAAGCTTCCCCTCTTCTCTTGTCACCATCAATGCCTCACTCCCACCACTCTTTGCATCGTTCTCGTACTCGCACACTCCTCCCCCTCGATATAGTATGCCTCTCGTACCACCTCCTACATGCATCCCTCTCTCTCTCTATCCTTCTCCTCGTGCCTCATTTGCTTCTAACACACATGCATGTATACCGATCGATCTCCCAACATATACCTAGATCAACTTTAACTACCCCCCCCCCATCGATCGACGTACCTCACAAATTATGTCTCTCCTTTCTCTAACAAAGGGTGATTGATCTTCCTATGTAGTTACGTCTGCTTACCACAGCCACATCGTCCCCCTCATCATTCGTGCATGCCTCCTGACCCGTCTCTCACACGCACGTGCACAGACAAAAAGCAGCCATCTCCTCTCTTATTGATATTGCGGGCGTGCCCTCCGTCTGTCTAGCAAGCCTATCCCACCATTTGTTAGAAGCAACTCCACTACCACCCCCTCCAACACTCTAGCTTTGTCTCTCTCCCAACCTTATTCCTCTCCTGCACATATGCACGGATCTTGATCGATCTCCCTTAATACATGAGGCAGATCGATCTCCTTAATACATGAGGTAGGCCTCTCTCCTCCTCCACACATATACCAGCCATTGTACCTCTATAGTTAATTGGGCCTCCCTCTTCCCCCACCACACACCGATAGTGGAGCGCTGCAGGTAGGTATCCATGCCATAGAGACAAACTGCACATGTCCCCTCTCACGTTCTAGTAGGCCAACCACTCTATATCTTTGACGTGGGCACACACAAATTTGATGGCACTCTTTATCGATCGCGCGCGCGCACACACACACACACATCATCATCATCATCATCATCATCATCCCTCTCTTTGATTCTATGGACACCTCAAGCCGATGATACCTCCACTCTCTTCTCGTGGATCGCCCCCTCTATATACATGTTATATCCAGGACTCTATTTCACACACATTGCATATGTTACATTTTTTGATTGACCCCCCCCCTCCCCCAAAAAAACTCTCAAGAACCCACACACTATATCTCTCTAGGTTTGTATCTCTATCACACAACCCCACGTATGTGGTGTATGTATACAAGAAGAGAATATGTGCACCGTGCACGTACTCACGCTTTGTGCCCAGCCACACCCGCGTGGGTACACGGTGGAGCTCATTTCCTTACGAAATGACAACCCACGTGCTAATTTGAACGCCTGTAGCGGTTGTTTACCTAGGAAGGTCGTGTACCACGCGTGCACGAAACAAAGTTTGACTTGACGCGTTGCCGCGTTATTTTTAAATGAAGTTATAGCGCTCAATGGCACGTACACAGAATATAAAACTATTTTTATGGAGAAAAAGGTAGTCCGCTCACTATATACAATGCAGCCTGCCTGCCTGGTTTGTGTCTCTTCAGAGTATCTCAGACAAGGCTACGGTGGCCTCTCTCTCTCTCTCACCGTTGGTCACTGATCCGGCCGCATCTTGTCCGCCGGGGGAAAGGGAGTGCGGTAGCCTCTCTCTCTCTCACCGTTGGTCACTGATCCGACCGCATCCCGTCCGCCGGGGGAAAGGGAGGAAGTGCATCATTTCTCCATTCGACGGTGCCGAGGCAGCACGTCCCGATCTGCGGTACACGCCGTTCTCTCTGACCAAGCTTCAGCGCGGCAGGGCCTACGCCACCTGCTCGCAGATTCCGCCCACCGCCGCTCACCTAGTTACATCCCGACGACCTCCAGGTATCCCCTCCGGCCTTGCTCCACTTCCCGTCTTCCCACATCGCTGCATGTGGATCTTCCATAGTTCTTTGCCCAAAACGTAGCTCGTCCGGCGTACTTTCCATATTGCATTCTCGTCCTCACACCGTTTTAGACAAACACAACAGTGTTGTTATCTTCCCTTAGGACAAGGAATATCCTTCTTTTCTGTCGTCGCATGTGTCATCAACTGTTATTGGCCAGTAATTGTTTCCTTTCTACCTCTTTTTTGCAAATAGGGCTATCCATTTCACCTCGTTGCTATTGCAAACTTTTGGTAAACTGCACAAATCACTTTTTTCTTAAGAGTGTTTTGTGCAGTTGTACTAAAATGTCACACGGGCAACGTCTCTACATTTCAGTGCGACTGCACAAAGGGAGATTGGTTTTGCTCTATCCTCCTCATCCAACTCTGAGCCTAATCTTCTCCAACTAGTTAGTCTTAAGAGAGATTGCAAAGGTGACCGGCTTCTATTTGTGTGTTTATTGTTTCATCAGCAGTCCTCTATTATTGCAATCACACTTAATATCTTTGGAACAGGGACGCTCAGCTCTATTTTAGTGGAACTGCACAAAATGATCGGAATGTTGCATGCTCCAGACAGCTACTTTTTTCCCAACATGCCTTGTTGATTTAGATAGAGCTGGGGGGACGTTGCTGCCAATGAAAGCATGGATCAATTTTAATTTAAAACCTTCTCACAACTTTGCTTTCAGTTGTGATGTAATTATTAGCTCTGATCTGCTAATAATTGACATGCATTAGCAAGGAAGTTAGTTTTTTATTGTTTCCGAAAGAGCATCGATGGCAAGACACATGAAACAAAAGCTGAAAGCTCACACCATTGTAGAATTTCATGTCGCTGGAAAATTATTTGTATAGTACGTCAATTATGTAAACAAATGATGGAAGCTTGATAGCATTGCCAGAAGCCTCTTCATCATCCGGGTCCATGTGCCATGCACAAAATTATACTCCTTCGTTCCTAAATATTTGTCTTTTTACAAATTTCAAACAGGCATATTTAGAGCCCAGATTTACTCATTTTGCTTCGTATGTGTACTCCCTCCGTTCCTAAATATTATATTCGTCTTTCTAGAGATTTCAACAAGCGACTACATACGGAGCAAAATGAGTGAATCTACACTTTAAAATATGTCTATATACATCCATATGTGCCAGTCCATTTGAAATCTCTAAAAAGACAAATATTTGAGTAGTCACTCGTTGAAATCTCTAGAAAGACCAATACTCCGGAGTATATTTAAGAACCGAGGGGGTAGTGCACAACCGCATGGGAGACTCGACACGGTCGTTGCGCCGCATTAATAGTGATTAATGAGCAGTCAAATCATAAGCCCCACCTTTCCCATTGTAAGTTGCTCTGAAGAAGCAACCATCAATGCGCTCTTCTTTGAATCCGCTCATACTACTCCATCCGTCACTGTTTATACAGCGTGCTTCAGAAAAAAGAAAAGAAAATCTCTGGGACCAATGCGACTAGCGATCGGCCTGAAAAATAGCATTGGTAGTTATAGCACGGCGTCTATTACTAGAGGGAATAATGCGTACACACATGCATGCAGTGCTTCCACCCCGGGTACACACATGCATGCACTTACTCCACTCCGTAGTACAGTACAGAGTACATGGAGAGAGAAAATTGTGGACTTGATTGCGGTTTCCACCCCTAATTAATTGAGCATTAAACCAAACGCATCTAAAGTCTCTCTGGTGGTGAAAATGCATTGAGAGAAATGCATCATAATGAAGCGCGCCCAGTAAACTGTGACGGAGGGAGGAGTAGTATGAAGGTGCAAAACCAAGTACGCGTATGGCCAGTCGTTCAATGCACCTCCTCTTGGCATATCACTGACATGTGGGATAGGAGTGTGAGCAAACCGATCTCAATTGACGGCAAAGAGCCAACCCACCGTTCCTTGAGAGAGACAAGGAGCGAGAACACACAGACGGGCTCGCACGGAGGTCAAGATATATTCGAGCATGGTTGGTTGATCGATATCATTCATTACATGTTGGGCTGCCGTTTTCCGCCCTTCTTCGGAATAAACGTGTACTTTATCAGAGAAAAAAATAAGAGTACAGACGCTCCACCATGCGGTTCTAGTAGTAGTACTACTTGTACTACTGCGCTTGGCTCTTTGCCTCTTCGTGAAGTCGAACAATGATGGTACTCCGCATATTTGGTACTACAGTGTATGCCTCTGACAATCTGACACCGAATGGACTAATGCATGTCCACCGAGGGTAGGTTGCATTAGTCAAAAGGCGTAAGCGAGCTTCACCTTGTCCTGCAAGCTTCTCCTTGTTCTGCGAGTTGATGGGACACACCAAAATGTAGTGCTAGTCCATACTCCCTCCTTTCCGGTTAATATGGCTTAATCTTTTTTGCGGTAAATGAGAGAGCTTCATTCATATATAAGCATTCTTAGGACGATCAGCCAAGACACTGGTCGTTGGACTTCATAATACGCTCATTGCGCTCAATATATATATTTTCCGGTGTTTATACGGTCACTAGATCACCCTTACTGAGTATGTGTGTGCATGCACGTGTAGGTTGAGCACTTGAGCGTGACCGTGTGTGTTCTGTCGTGTGCTCGGACATGCATGCATTAGGGCGTCGCGCGCATTTTTGCGTCCATGTGTACATGTGACTTTTACATACACGTAGGGGGAGTACGTGTAGGGGCCACTAACGAGCAGTCAAATCACTCAGTAAGTTAGTCGGAAGAAGCAACCATCATTTCACTCTTGAATGACACGTACGCAATATAAAATGGTTGATATGGAGAGAAAAAGAAAACCACTATATATACACTAGCAGGAGCCTAAGCTACAAGCCTGCTTTCTTAGGTTGCTCTCTTCACAAGCATAGAACGACGGGCCTGATCCCACAGCTGGGGGAAGGGAACAATATTCTGCGTAGACGCGGTCGACATCGGCAAGGGAGAAAACCCACAGTCGGTGCGTCCCAATCGGGGGTCACCGCGGTATGGGCCGATGCCGCGTCCCAACCGCCCTTCTAGCTATAGCCCGACGTCCCAGGTATAGTCCATCTTCCTTTTGGAGCTGGCTTGCTCCACTGACGTAGCTCCATCTCCATGTCGATCTTTCTCTACTTCTACCGGCTTCTACTTGTGATGAGTTTATGTCTCATGAACTAGTGCTAGTACTATTATTCTAATCACATCTCTTCAATATCTTTGCCATTAGGAATGCTCAGGTCGATTTTAGTGGAACTGCACAAAAGCATCGTATGATCCGAGGGTGCCAGCCGTCTTTCCTTCGACAGGTTCTACCTGGACAGGAAATTAAATCATGTTTAGGGTTTAGGGTTTAAGTCGTAGTGACCCCATCAGTAGATTTTCTTTCGTACACGCTCTCACAACTTTTTTCTTTAGTTGTGAAGTAAATATTGGCTATGATTTGTGAATCATTGAGATGCATCAGCATGCATGTTAGTTTTCCTTTGTATTTGATGGAATGTTGTAACGGGGCAACCTTGGAATAGGAATGAAAATGGAGTGGAAAGTTTCCATTTTTCCGGAGAAAAAATGGAAATGGAGAGAAACCAATGTTTCATTTCGTTGGATCGCGCCATCGAGCAAAACCAACATTTAAATCACATCTATCGTGTTCGTGTCTCACCCTCCTCCACGGCTCGACCCCACACGGTCGCTCGGCATGCCACTCACCGCAAACCGAGTAGTATACAATAACTTTCCCGCCTGTTTGTCGATGCACAGCGCCATGGAGTACTAGCACTACTAGAAGAGATTGACGAGTTGGGGGAGGACAGCTAGTTGTAGCACGGACTCCCAAGAACTTTTTACATGCATGTTGTAGCCGGTTATTGCGACCTTTGAACGTGGAGCAGCCGCGTGCACCCGGAAGCGGCACGGGTGACGCTCTCTCGACCGGCGTGCCGCTTCAATGCCGGCGCCAGTGAGAGGTCGCGTCCGCTCTGGCCGGGCATGAATGCGGCACTGACCGTTTCAGGCGGGAAGCACGCGCGGGTGATGAAGAGGGTTCAGGTTGGTCAGGACCGACCGTGGCAGCGGTCCGGACGTGCGCAAACAAGAGATGATGTATGTTAATATTGCTGTGTAACAACATAAATAATGTGCCAGTTGGACAAATATGATTGGAGATGGAGATGGAAATGGAATTTTATGTACACACGGATATGCATGTCTATGTCTATGTGTGTGTGCGTGACGACTCTCGCGACCTGGAAGCGGGGGCATGTTTTTGCTCGAGTTTTCTTTCTTGGTACGTTAGAAAATCAGTTTGTCTAATTCACATCTAGATGTTATTTAAGGATATCACATCTAAGCTCCCACAAGTATATAATGTACTCCCTCCATCCAGGTGTGTAGGGCATCTAAGAGAGTCCATTCTTTCCAAAAGTTTTAGTCGCATATAGGTAGTTAAACCAGCCTTGTTTTACAGTCTCTTGTTCTAGCTCCCCGTGCAGCTATTTTTAAATGTCGTGTTAATCAAAACTAATGACCCGCGGTATGTGTTAGGCCAATGCATGCATAGCCCGAGCGAAAAAACCGGAAGGCAATTAACTAGCGCGAGTATTGTTGCATGCATGCGCAGCTCATTGAGGAAAGGAAAGGTCGGGCAATAAATTGGCGTGTCTAGCGAGATTTACCAGCGAGAATTAAGGGCTAAAATTTCTCGGTAACTGGCTATTTTCTTGGTTTAAATTTTCACTTCGCCCACTCCACTCGCGCCTAGATCACGCTTCCCTTCCCTTTTTTTGAGGGAATCACGCTGCCCTTCCTTAGACGCCCTACACACCTAGACGAAGGGAGTAGCAACAAGAAACAAAAAAACTAGGACAAAAAAAATAGACCACAAACAGAGTGGACATCAACTTAGATGTGACATAGTTATGTCACATCTAGATGTGTCCTAGACAGACCCTTAAAAAAATGTCCGCCAGTTTTCGTTTCTTTTTTCCGGGAACGCGCGTATTCTATTTAAAACCACTGCTATGGAGAGATTTCTTACTCCATTATAGCCTCTTGTTTGATAGAGTTTCTCGCGTCTCGCTCTCTCACCCTCTCCATATCAAAACAAGATGATAGTGTCCACTCTATCTCTCTCCTCACTGGTGGTCACAGATCCGGCCGAATCCCGTCCGCTGTGGGAGGTGAGGAGGTGCAGCGTTGACGTTGTCGTCGTCGGCGACGGAGGAAGCCGATGCGCACTGTCCTCTCGGAGCCAGCGCTGGCGTGGACGAAGATCCTTCGCGCCCTTGTTCGCTGCCGTCGTGTGGGCAAATCCCGCTCGCCCGCCTAAATGACATCTCGCCCACCTGAGGTATAACTTCTTGTACTGGTCCAGCTCCCCGGGTCGCTGCGTGCGGGTTTTCTTCTATGTGACTACTCCCCAGCTCCCCATGCATAGTAGTAGCTAGGGTGCGTCGGATGGTCCAACATCACCTACTAGTAGTACTATTATAGAGGAAATGCCACTCGAAAAGTTGTCCTGATTTATGCCTCGGTGGAGGAACACATGTTGTTTCGAAAAAAGTACATGGTGGTTGTGCGGTCATTGTCCATATGGTGGTAGTACTATCACTGGTTAAATGAAGAAATGCTTTTTTTCTTGGTTATCCTGGTTTAGTTCCCATCAAGATAATTATGATGCTTCTGTTTGTTGGTGTACTTTTCATTAATTCTTATTGAAAATTGAGATGTCATTGCTAACCCTTTTTTATATTTTTGGAAACAGCGATGCATGTCTCCATACCCGGGCATGTCTTCCTCAATTTTAGTGGAACTGCACAAAATTGGATGGCCATTGTTGTTCTGCCTCACTGTCCTCTGCCACGTGGTTCCTCCTTCCTCGAGCTTGATTACTGAGAAGAAACAGACCACGGTGAGGATTTGTCGAACTTCATAGGTGCCTCACCCAAACTTGATGCCAAATGGATGATGCATCACCACGATGACCTATCGATGCTCATGGTTGCGCCTCATGGTTGCGTCGGCTGGTGAAGCTGATCGATTTTCAATGAAAAACAAGTTGTCTTCCATCAGTGCTCTTTGCTTGTTACGCACAAAGATGATATCCTTTGACAGTTCACCTTGGTTGCATTGGAGACGCAGTCGTATTTCACGTTGGTGCAATTTTATCACACAATTGGCTATGAACCAAATGTTTCCTCGAAGAAGGATCAACGTTGGTACTAAGAGCATAAGTTTTGTATTGATTTCTAACCCTTCTCACAACTTTGTCTCCAGCTCCCCTGTAATTTTATTTGTCTAGCTATTAACTTTGATTTAAAAAATGGTATGGACCAAAAACTCGGATGGACGTAGTAGCCCTCCATTTTTTATTTACTCCGCATATTAGATTTGACTGAAGTCAAACTTTGTAATACTCTCAAACCTTTCCGATAATAATAATTGAAATTAAAATTCTTTATTTGTACACACTCTCACACGTTTCCGACAATTTGGCGCATGTGTGGTTGTTCACTTAAGGGAGGGTAGTGTACCACACGTGAAGGACAGGAAGTGCGACCAGGACGCGTGGGCGTGGATCGTTAGTTCATCGGAAGTAGTAGTATTAGTTTTCTTCACTATACATTAAATAAAGAGTTTCATTTCGTACTTACACAATTTAAAACAATTGTTATGGAGAGAATAAGAAAACCACTCCATTATATATTAGTCGTATACACGAGAGTACTATATGGACGCAGCTTCATTGACTTAGTGCACTTGCCTTTGGGTTTATGACAGGTGGACCCAAAATGTGGCTGGCTCACCTGTCATACAGCCAAAAGCGGGTGCAGTGAAGGCATCGGAGCTCAGTCCGTACTACGATAGTATATATATAAGCGGGAGCCTTAGCGCTTGTTCGCTAGGGTTTGCACTCTCCACACGCTCGCCGCACTACATATATGTTACACGCTGGAGGCTCGGCGTTCATTTGCTAGGGTTTGCTATATTCACAGTCTCTCACCCTCTCTTCGCCAGATCTAAACAAGACTGTGTTGGCCTCTTGTCTCTCTCTCCCCTCTCACAGCTGGTGAAGGAGGTGTCTGTATCCCGTCGCACCGGGAAGGGGAGGAGGTGCAGCGTTCACTCTATCGCCTTCAACGAGGGAGGCAATCCACTGCCGGTTGCGCTGTTCTCTTTCACCCAGCGCCTGTGCGGGAGGGCCACCGACCCCTTCTTCCTCGCTGTCGTACGTAGTGTGGGTAGATCCGGCCTCCCGCCGTATGCCTTGCCACATCCTGATGACCCTAAGGTATAAGTTTCTTTGAAACCGTCGTTGCTCTAGCTGCATGTGGATCTTTTTCGATCTGTAGTCGAATCTAGGTCTTGGTTCAAAGAGGAAAGAAGGGTGCGGTGGGCTGGAGCAAGAATCTAGGACGTGGTTCAATGAGGAAAGGAGGGGTGGAAAGTAGTATAGACTGGCTATCCAGCCGCTTTGTAGGTCGAAAAGGGGAAAAGGGGGTAACCCAGTACACACATCTGTAAGGAACCGATCTTTTTGTTGAAAAGGGAAAGAAACTGGGGGGGTCGGGTGGTTTGTGCAGGACTAGATTTGCTACCCTCACATAGGAAAAAGGTTCAAAGAGAACAAATATGGGACCAACGCATATAGGCTGCTTGGCTACATACTCTGCATCACCCATTTATACGTGTGGACGCACAAGGTGCTTGCATGTCCCATAAAGCTATTTTGTTGTTGTTAATCTAAGAATGCCGCCAGAAAATTGAAGCAATGCCACTGTTTAAAGTAACTTACATTTTTTAACGAATGTTGTTTCAAGAGAATGTCTCTGTTAATATGAATCAATGCAACCGTTTTAGAAATGATACTATCCTACTTTGTTTTCCATCCAGGATAAGTTAGATGTTTCCCTTATACCTATTGTTGCTTACAGGGATATCAAAATTAAAGCTCGGTTTTATTCCGACTTCGATTTTAGTTGAACTGCACAAAAGGAGCCAATGTGTCCAAGGCAAACTGCTGCATTACTGGGTCCAGTTGGTCATTCCACTCTGCAGAAAGAAGCGGTCAATGTTTGCGCTAGATTACAGAAGGAATGACCGAGAAGCTTTACAGAGTATTATTAGACACCGGTGTAACGCCCTCGATGCGGCTATAGCTCCCACGTGTCGAGGCACGACTTAGAGACATAACCGCATTGAAAGCAATGTCGCAAGTCAGGCAATCATTACAACATCCCATGTAATACATAATAAAAGGGGGAGATAACATAGTTGGCTTACACTCGCCACATCACATCAGAGTACATAAATAACATCCATCAAACAAACACTCATGGCCCGACTACGGCGCCAAAATAGAAAAGAACCCAACATGCGACAAGGCCCTGAATCGATCCCCAACTAGGCACCACTACTGATCATCGGGAAAGGAAACATAATAACGCTGAGAGTCCTCGTCGAACTCCCACTTGAGCTCGTACTCGTCACCTGGAGCGAAATCACCTGGACCTGCATCTGGAGTTATAGTATTTGTGAGCCACAGGGACTCAGCAATCTCGCACCCTCGCGATCAAAACTATTTAAGCTCATAGGAATGGATAAGGCAAATATATGTGGAGCTGCAGCAAGCGACTAGCATATGTGGTGGCTAACTTATACGCAAAAGTGAGCGGGAAGAGAAGGCGAAGCACGAGCGAGAAGCTAAAGGAACATCCTGCGCAAGCATAACTCCAACACCGTGTCCACTTCCCGGACTCCGCCGAGAAGGGGCCATCATGGTAACACACACGGTTGATTCATTTTAATTAAGTTTAGTTCAAGTAATCTACAACCGGACATTAACAGATTCCCATCCGCCCATAACCGCGGGCACGGCTTTCGAAAGATCAATCCCTGTAGGGGGGGTCCCAACTTAGCCCATAACAAGCTCTCACGGTCAACGAAGGAATAGACCTCCACCCAAGACACACCGATCAGACTCGGTATCCCGGTACAACAAGATGATTCGACAGGTCAAAACAAGTCCACCAACACCGCCCGAATGTGCCGACAAATCCCGATAGGAGCTGCACATATCTCTTTCTCAGGGCACGCTCGGATAGGTCAAGCTACGAGTAAAACCAACCCTCGAGTTTCCCCGAGGTGGCCCCGCAGGCTGCCTGGTTCGGACCAACACTCAGAGGAGCACTGGCCCGGGGGGGTTAAAATAAGATGACCCTCGGGCTCCGGAAACCCAAGGGAAAAAGATGCTAGGTGGCAAATGGTAAAACCAATGTTGGGCATTGCTGGAAAAGCTTTAATCAAGGCGAACTATCAAGGGGTTCCCATTATAGCCCAACCGCGTAAGGGACGCAACAATCCGGGAACATAACACCGATATGACGGAAACTAGGGCGGCAAGAGTGGAACAAAACACTAGGCGAGAGGCCGAGCCTTCCACCCTTTACCAAGTATATAGATGCATTAAGATAACATGGCAATATAATGATATCCCAACAAGTAAATAAATGTTCCAACAAGGAACGGCTCTAATCTTCACCTGCAACTAACAACGGTATAAGAAGGGCTGAGCAAAGCGGTAACATAGCCAATCAACGGTTTGCTAGGACAATGGTGGGTTAGAGGTTCAATCATGCAATTGGGAGGCTGACAAGCAAAAGGTAGGCATCATAGCAGTGGCAAAGCAAAAGAGCGAGCAAACTAGCATAGCAAAGATAGTAGTGATTTCGAGGGTATGATCATCTTGCCTGCACAGTTGTCAGAGTTGACTGGATCCTCACAAGCAAACTCAACGGGCTCCTCGGAAGCAAACTCGTCTCCCGGCTCTACCCAACAAGACAAACAAGCAACAAGGATACAATCAACCACGTGCAAGGACAAGCAATAATATGCAAAGATGATATGTTATGCGGGATGCGATGCGGGATGCAAAAAGCAAGACGTTACAGAAAATGCATGAACCTGGCCTCAACTTGGATGACCAAGTGGGCCACTGGATAGAGGGGAAAAATCACCTGAAAATGATATAAAGATCATAGGAATCGGAGCTACGGTTTGGAAATGGCGAGCGTTTTACGAAACGAACCGATCTGCGATATACAGCAAGTAGGCTCCTATATGCAACGAAATGAACATGCTACAGCCACCAAACATGAAAACAAAAGGCATGGCAGTGATGTACACAAGATGGTTAACAAAACACTAGCACTGAGCCATAGGCAAATTCATCCATTAAGAGGTTCAAACAAGCATGGCAAAAATGAATATGCAAAACAGATTCCAGACTTAGTGAAATTAACACTAGCCTGAAATTTCAGACCACGATGCTCTCTTCGGAGCAGCAAAACAACATGATACATGACCTGAACATGACAAGTAAGAACATGGCATGGAGCTACTCAATAAGCTTAACAAAACACCCAAAGTGACCTGGCGCCAAAAGGGATCACAAAATATATTAACGGGCACACGAACATAGCTAAAACACAATCAGTTTTCAGACTTAGTGAAAACTGAGACATGCTGAAATATAACTCATGAAGGCATGTAAACGAGCTCGATGCACTCACCACGGTGCAAGTCATGGCAAGGCAAGCATACATCCATTAAGAAGACACAAAATACAAGCTAGACATGGCAAGAACAATGGCATAGCATGCACGGATCACTAACAATAGCATCGGCAAAATCGCAAACAAGTTGACGATCTGCCCAGATTAACAACGAAGCAAAAGTTGAGCTCGATTGAGTCAACCTAGAGCACTCCACATATGCAAACAAAGACATGGATGGATAGAGCATAACATAAATATCAAAACTCCCTTACTGATCATCCTCAAAAGAGGGACGAATCACTAGGAAATAAGCTGGACATATAGCATCATGAACTAAAATATCCCAGACTTAGTGAAAATCACTAAGTCCCTGAAATCAGCAATCTCAGGTACCTCTCTTTGCAAGCTTGCACAAGACACCACACACATCCTAAAAATGCATGGGTGGCACCTCTAGAAATAAGACAAAATGCTTAACAATTCATCCCAAAGGGGCACAGGCATATCATGCACGAATTAAACATGGCAAAAATGACAAAGTGCATGATGAACTAACGGATCTGCAATTTAACCCACGAAGCCTCCTTCTAACAGCATTCTGGGCAACAAGATGACCTCAAATGCAAATGATGCAATGGAATTAAAAGATGTACATGTCGAGACGAAGATTTTGATATATCATATGCCCAAAACGGAGCTACGGTTGCGGAGATACGAGCAGTCAAAGAATGCATAAAAAATCTGGGAGTTAGGGTTTCGGGGGAGAGGGGGTCAACCCCAGATCTAGATCCAGTGCACGGATCCCGAGGCGGCACCAGAGTACTGTTCATGCCGGAGCTCCTGTAGCTCGCCGGCGAGGGGGCCGTGGCCGTGGCGGCTGCCGGCGACGAGGAGGCGGCGAGGAGGCGGCGGAGGGGCGCGGCGCC
>NC_057810.1:157127714-157132056 GCF_018294505.1 Triticum aestivum
GGCGGCTGGGCCGCGGGGGCTTCCCGCGGGCCTGGCGGGCCGGCGGCGGCGAAGCGGTCCCCCGGGCCACGTGGCGGCGGCTAAGTGGAGTGGACGCTGTCCGGCGCAGGCCGGACACGTCCGTCGGCGCGGGGAGATCTGTTTTTTTTAGGAGGAGGACGGGGAGGAAGACGAGATCCGAAAGGAGGGGTGTATATATAGGCATAGAGGGAGCTAGGAGAGTCCAAATGAGGTGCGGTTTTCGCCCACGCGATCGTGATCGAACGCTCTAGGACATGGAGCAGAGTTTGGTGGGTTTTGGGCCAAATTTGGAGGGGTGTTGGGCTGCAACACACACGAGGCCTTTTCGGTCCCTCAGTTAACCGTTGGAGTATCAAACGAAGTCCAAATGATACGAAACTTGACAGGCGGTCTACCGGTAGTAAACCAAGGCCGCATGGCAAGTCTCGGTACAATCCGGAAATGTTTGATCCCCACACACGAAAGAAAGCTAGAAAAGGCCACCGGAGGAGAACGAAGCGCCGGAATGCAAAACGGACAACGGGGAAAATGCTCGAATGCATGAGATGAACATGTATGCAAATGCAATGCACGTGATGACATGATAAGAGATGCACGAAAAAGAAAAACAACACACGGAGACAAAGACCCGAACCCGAGAAATAAATATAACTTAGCGCCGAAGACGGCAAGAGTTGGATACAAATATGGAAAGTATATCTGGGGCGTTACAACACTCCACCACTACGAAAAGATCTCGTCCCGAGATCTAGGACTGAAAGAACTCCGTGTACTCAGAACGGAGGTGATCCTCGCGTTCCCAGGTAGCTTCACGATCGGAATGGTGAGACCACTTGACTTTGAGAAATTTTATTGACTTGTTGCGAGTCTTGCGTTCAGTCTCTTCAAGAATAGCAACTGGATGCTCACGATAAGAGAGATCTTCTTGGAGCTCAATGTCCTCGAAGTTGACGGTGCGGTCATGAGTCTTGAAACACTTTCGAAGCTGAGAGACGTGGAACACATCATGAACATTTGCAAAGTTTGAAGGAAGCTCAAGTTGATAGGCGAGGTCGCCTCTCTTGCTAGCAATCTTGAAAGGCCCGACATATCTGGGGGCAAGCTTCCCTTTGATACCGAAGCGACGAGTACCTTTCATAGGAGAGACACGGAGGTAAACATGATCTCCGATCTCGAAAGCCAGATCACGGTGCTTACTGTCATAGTAGCTCTTCTGGCGGGACTGGGCTGCTTTGAGGTTATAACAATGACCTTGCACATTTCTTCTGCCTCTGTGATCAGGTCATTACCCAGCAGCTGACGTTCACCGGTTTCAGACCAGTTGAGAGGGGTACGGCACTTACTGCCATATAGAATTTCAAAGGGGGCCTTGCCCGAACTTGCTTGAAAGCTGTTGTTGTATGAGAATTCAGCATAAGGAAGACAGTCCTCCCACTTCATGCCGAAAGAAATCACACAAGCCCTGAGCATGTCTTCGAGAATCTAGTTGACACGCTCGACTTGACCGCTTGTTTGAGGATGGAAAGCTGTGCTGAAGCGGATGTTGGTGCCCATGGCCTTCTGAAAAGAATCCCAAAACTTGGAGGTAAAGATGCTGCCACGGTCTGAAGATATCACTTGAGGAATACCGTGCAGAGAGACAATACGAGAGGTATAGAGTTCCGCCAATTGAGCTGCAGTGATTGACTCTTTGATAGGCAGAAAGTGAGCCACTTTGGTGAGCTTGTCGATGACAACGAAGATAGCATCATTGCCACGCTTGGACTTTGGAAACCCAGTCACGAAGTCCATTTCAATGTGGTCAAACTTCCATTCTGGAATGGCAAGAGGTTGGAGGAGACCTGCTGGTCTTTGGTGTTCTGCCTTCACTCTTCTACAGACATCACACTCGTTCACGAATTGAGCGATCTCGCGCTTCATTCGAGTCCACCAATAAGCTTGCTTGAGATCCTGAAACATCTTCGTACTACCAGGGTGGATGGAGAGGAGAGAGTTGTGAGCCTCGTTCATGATCACCTTACGAAGTTCACCTTTGGGCACAACAATTCGATCCTCGAAGAAGAGAGTATCCTTGTCATCAAGTCGGTAGCACTTGTACTTGGACTGACTCTTTGCAATACCAATCTTCACCTTCTTCACCATATCATCAAGAAGCTGGGCTTGATGAATCTGGTCTTCCAAGGTAGGAGAAACTTGAAGGTTGGCGAGGAAACCTTGAGGAACAATTTGCAGATTAAGTTTGCGGAAAGCGTCACAAAGCTCGGGTTGATAAGGCTTGAGAATCAGACTGTTGCAATATGCTTTTCTGCTCAAAGCGTCAGCAATCACATTGGCCTTGCCTGGAGTATACTCGATACTCGGATTGTACTCTTGAATCATTTCGACCCATCGAGTCTGCTTGAGGTTGAGATTAGGCTGAGTGAAGATGTACTTGAGACTCTTGTGATCAGTGAAAATATCCACTTTCCTTCCCAATAGAAGATGTCTCCAAGTCAACAAAGCGTGCACAACTGCCGCCAACTCGAGATCATGAGTGGGGTAGTTCTTCTCATTAGGCTTCAACTGGCGAGAGGTATAAGCAACAACTTTCTTCTCTTGCATCAGTACAGCACCGAGACCTTGGAGAGAGGCATCACAAAAGACCTCGTACGGCTTGGTTTCATCAGGCAGAGTCAGAACTGGAGCAGTGATCAATTTCTCTTTCGAAGTGTTGAAAGCAATATCACACTCCGGAGACCAAACGTACTTGACGTGCTTCTGAAGAAGATTTGAGAGAGGCTTGGCAATCTTAGAAAAGTTTTCAACAAATCTTCTGCAATAGCTTGCGAGACCGAGGAAACTGCGGAGTTGCTTTACGTTCTGAGGAGGTTCCCAATTCACAATTGCAGACACCTTCTCAGGATTCACGGAAATGCCCTTGGCAGAGATGATATGACCAAGATAAAGAACCTCATCGAGCCAAAATTCACACTTGGAGAACTTGGCGTAGAACTGATGTTCCCTGAGCTTGTCAAGAACCAAACGCAAGTGCTTGGCATGATCTTCCTTGTTCTTCGAGAAAACCAAAATGTCGTCGAGATAGACCAAAACGAATTCATTGGTGTAGGGGCTGAAGATGAAGTTCATCATGCGAGAGAACGTCGGAGGAGCGTTGGCGAGGCCAAAAGACATGACGGTGTATTCATATGAACCAAAGCTTGTTCTGAACGCCGTCTTGGGAATATCTTGCTCACGAATATGAATCTGATGATAACCCATACGGAGATCAAGCTTGGAGAATACTTGAGCACCTTTTAGTTGTTCGAACAGCTCATTGATGTTGGGAAGTGGGTATTTGTTCTTGATGGTCTTCTTGTTCACTGGACGGTAATCAACACAAAGTCGACTCGATCCATCCTTCTTCTTCACAAAAAGAACACCACAACCCCACGGAGAAGAACTAGGCCGAATGAGACCCAATCTTTCTTGCTCATCGAGTTGCTTCTTCAGCTCCTTCAACTCTTCAGGTCCGAGCTTGTAGGGACGTTTGCACACAGGTTCCATACCGGGCTCAAGTTCAATAACAAATTCAACCGGCCGGTTTGGAGGCATCCCTGGGAGTTCTTCTGGAAAGACGTCTTGATACTCACAAACAACCGGAATCTGCGAAATAGCATCCAATTCACCCTTCTAATTGAGAGAAAACAATCGGATGGTATTATCCCGAGCGGCAAAGACAATGACATCCTCAGACGAATGAGTCAGTTGAATCTGCCTGGCTGCACAATCAAGCTGAGCTGTATGCTTAGAGAGCCAGTCCATCCCGAGAATAAGATCGATATCCGAGTTACCAAGAACCATAGGAGAAGCAAGAAACTTGAAATCGCCCATCGTGATAGCGACATCTGGCACCTCCAGACTTGCACTCAAACGTTTGCCAGGAGAAACGATATCCATATGTTTACCCAAATGAGAAGAAACGAACTCATGCTTGGTAAAAAAATGGCTTTGACATGAAACAATGCGATGCACCCGTGTCAAAAAGAACTTTTGCAGGAATATCATTAATAGGAAGGTTACCCATGATGACATCTGAAGAATCCTCAGCCTGAGCTGCATTCAGCATATTGACCTTGGCGTGCTTGGGATTATGCTTGACCACAGCTGTACTTGCCGATCTGACAGGAGGAGGAGGAGGAAGACGCCTCTGGTTGGTACACTTGTTGGCATAGTGACCCTTCTGTTGGCACTTGTTGCACGTGACCTCTGAAAGCGGACGGTGATACGGAGCACTCGGTCTTGGAGCTTGAGACGAAGCCTTGTTCTGAAAGCCTGGGTTGGG
>NC_057810.1:157132248-157135689 GCF_018294505.1 Triticum aestivum
TGACCTTGGCGTGCTTGGGATTATGCTTGACCACAGCTGTACTTGCCGATCTGACAGGAGGAGGAGGAGGAAGACGCCTCTGGTTGGTACACTTGTTGGCATAGTGACCCTTCTGTTGGCACTTGTTGCACGTGACCTCTGAAAGCGGACGGTGATACGGAGCACTCGGTCTTGGAGGTTGAGACGAAGACTTGTTCTGAAAACCTGGGTTGGGTGGGTGGGAGAAACCACTGCCACCTTTGCTCTTCTGTTGAAACGGCTGACGGAACGGAGGAGGAGGAAGCCAATACTTCTGCTGCTTGGCCACTTGAGTAGAGGAAGACGGAGTAACATCTCTGGCACGCTTCCTATCACACCTCAACTGAGCAGCCTCTTGTTTTAGTGCCATGTTGTAGAACTCATCGTATCTCAACGGCTCAAAGAGGACAAGAGCGAGCTGAATTTCCTCACGAAGACCACCCCTGAACTGATAGATCATGCTCTTCTCATCAGGAACATCCTGCTTGGCAAAACGGGCGAGCTTCTGGAACAACTTTTTGTAGTCGTAGACAGACAAAGAGCCTTGCTTCAGATTGCGGAATTCCTGACGCTTACTCTCAACCACACTTTGAGGGATGTGATGAGCGCGGAAATCTTGACGGAAATCGTCCCAAGTGATCAGACGTCCACCTCTGGAATCCTTGTACTGCTGGAACCACTCTGCAGCCTGATTTTTGAGCTGGAAAGAAGCGAACTTGACGAAATCTTCAGGCCTGACGTTGCTGCATTCAAAATGCTTGCCCAGATCCACTAGCCAATCGTCAGCATCGGTAGCCTCAACACAACTGTTGAACGTCTTTGGACCATTTGCGAGGAACTGGTTCAGTGTAGCAAAGTGGTGCTGATTGTTGCCTTGATTCCCTTGACTGCCTTGATTCCGCTCTTGGAGGATTTGCATGATCAACTGTGTATTTGCATTAGTAGCGGCCATCACAGCTTGCCATGCTTCCGGAGGAGGCGGAGGTGGAGGCGGATCAGGATTCGGAGTCGTGCGCGTTGGAGGAGCCATCCTGAACAGGTTGACCACCATTAGCACATTGATTGACAACAATATAGAAGCTGAATCCAACGGAATGAAAATTGCAACATAAAGTCTTCACATCCGAACAAAATGAACGAATGCACTTCTCTTGAAGTGGTCACACATTCCTAAATTGCGAAGCCACGAAGAATCAGGTAGAAGGGGTACATCAACGAGGGATGGAATCAACATATGACGTCGAAGCAAAACGAATGCCACAACTCGAAATAAAACCAAGGGTTGGCTTGCGGAATAAGCCGGAACACACATATGATAGAAATTTCGTCCGAAGTTTTCATGGTGGGACCTACACGGGCTCGACCGTACAGCACCATCATGTACAAGGCAGTGCACATGACATACGAAGCGTCCCCGAGTCAGCATAGCCAAGGACTCTTTAAGACACAATGAGACCACTGTAAAATCGACCGTGAATAGGCGAACCACTAGACGTCGAACCCCAATTTCATATCATACACCTGTGGGAAAGATATCCTAAGGCTACTTGAATTCCCACCTATGAAACTCCCGAAATTCCCCGGTTATGCAATCAGGTGTTGGGGATAGAGGGGAAGCATAATATCTCACCCAAGCTAGCAAATCCTACATCCAGCTGTATCCATCCTTCAACACATAACCAAGAAACCTTCGGAAACCATCTACCTCAACCTTCGAAAAGCATCCGTTATACAAGTTATGGCGATACTCCCGAACTCCCGCCCCAGTACTGGGTGGCGTCGAGGTTATCTCACCAACGAACTGCATAAAGGAGATTTCCGATGTCGCGCACATATCTCAAGTATACCAGAATTGCAACGATAAAATTGTGACGACAACACCTCGGAGCTCAACTCCCCGGGACACTGCCACAACCCCTAAAGACAGGAGGCACCAAGAACAATGTTCTCGTCACAAAACCATCGGAACAAATCCAAAATACTCGCGTGATCCTAATTTTTTTTTTGTGAAATTTGAGAAGAGAAGAGTCAAAACTCTACGTCAGGATGCCTTACCAGAGCGATGAGGAGGCTGGGAAGTAAAAAGAATTCCTAAGCTCTCCGATATATAATTCCTAAGGACTCAAAACATTTTTCTAGACACAACTCGGCTGCTAAAAACAATCAAGCAATGGGGGCTCCTAAGGTCGGGGAAGGCTCTGATTACCAACTTGTAACGCCCTCGATGCGGCTATAGCTCCCACGTGTCGAGGCACGACTTAGAGACATAACCGCATTGAAAGCAATGTCGCAAGTCAGGCAATCATTACAACATCCCATGTAATACATAATAAAAGGGGGAGATAACATAGTTGGCTTACACTCGCCACGTCACATCAGAGTACATAAATAACATCCATCAAACAAACACTCATGGCCCGACTACGGCACCGAAATAGAAAAGAACCCAACATGCGACAAGGCCCTGAATCGATCCCCAACTAGGCACCACTACTGATCATCGGGAAAGGAAACATAATAACGCTGAGAGTCCTCGTCGAACTCCCACTTGAGCTCGTACTCGTCACCTGGAGCGAAATCACCTGGACCTGCATCTGGAGTTATAGTATTTGTGAGCCACAGGGACTCAGCAATCTCGCACCCTCGCGATCAAAAATATTTAAGCTCATAGGAATGGATAAGGCAAATATATGTGGAGCTGCAGCAAGCGACTAGCATATGTGGTGGCTAACTTATACGCAAAAGAGAGCGGGAAGAGAAGGCGAAGCACGAGCGAGAAGCTAAAGGAACATCCTGCGCAAGCATAACTCCAACACCGTGTCCACTTCCCGGACTCCGCCGAGAAGGGGCCATCACGGTAACACACACGGTTGATTCATTTTAATTAAGTTTAGTTCAAGTAATCTACAACCGGACATTAACAAATTCCCATCCGCCCATAACCGCGGGCACAGCTTTCGAAAGATCAATCCCTGCAGGGGGGTCCCAACTTAGCCCATAACAAGCTCTCACGGTCAACGAAGGAATAGACCTCCACCCAAGACACACCGATCAGACTCGGTATCCCGGTACAACAAGATGATTCGACAGGTCAAAACAAGTCCAGCAACACCGCCCGAATGTGCCGACAAATCCCGATAGGAGCTGCACATATCTCTTTCTCAGGGCACGCTCGGATAGGTCAAGCTACGAGTAAAACCAACCCTCGAGTTTCCCCGAGGTGGCCCCGCAGGCTGCCTGGTTCGGACCAACACTCAGAGGAGCACTGGCCCGGGGGGGTTAAAATAAGATGACCCTCGGGCTCCGGAAACCCAAGGGAAAAAGAGGCTAGGTGGCAAATGGTAAAACCAATGTTGGGCATTGCTGGAAAAGCTTTAATCAAGGCGAACTATCAAGGGGTTCCCATTATAGCCCAACCGCGTA